>NW_026294535.1:38547602-38809038 GCF_007827085.1 Peromyscus californicus insignis
GCGTGTTTCTGTAGATCCGAGGAGAAAATTAAGCACTTCAGCCAGCTTAAATCTGAACTTTTTCTTCAAGACAACACTTTAAGTAAGATACTGTGCTTAATTACGGAACTTAGAGTAGCAGCCCAGAGAAATTTCATCCTGAAAAGACTTTTCTGGAAAGTAAGTGTCTTGTTCTTCGTCTTTAAAACTTGTCTTATCTGGTTATCAAATCTAACCATGAACTAGAATAGGAATACAAGTCGTATTCTGGTGCTGCATTTTAAAACGGTGATTATATTTAATGTCATCATGTTTTAATATTTAAAATCTTGTGAGGTACTCGATAACACGCATGTGTATGGGGAAAGATGGGACTAAATGAGAGGCACCATACCAAGCAAGTGAAACGTGGAGTTGATATTGTCCAAGGAGAGATGGTAGGCGGCCAGCTTTTGGCATGGGAGATGGAGGAAAAGGAGATTTTCTTAAGTTTCTCCACACACGTTTTCCTTTAGTAAAAATATATATTAAAAAAATGCCTTTAACATTTAAAATTAAAATATATATATATAATTGAATGAATACTGCGAATGTAATCTATGAATACCACAAATGTGATTAATATCATGAGTGTAATTAGTGAATATCATGAGTATAATTTAAAAAATAAAAAATAAAAATAAAAAAATAAATAAAGCATTCTGCTTCTGCTCTCCCCCTACCCACAACCACCACACCACTCCCAACCAAAAAGGCTTTATTTACATTTTAAAGAAAGTTTTAAGGACATGAAGATAGAAGTCTGAACTCTACCTTTTATGTATCTAGCCTCACAATAGTAAGAACCAATCAGAAAACAGCAAGCTTCAGCCCTCATTCAGTTATACTGCTTTGGTGTCAGATACTGTATATATTGTTAATAAAATCCATTTCAAGAAAAAAAATGCCTTTAAGCACAGGATTAGTATTTTTTTTTTTTTTAAGAAATGTGATCCCCAGTGAGTCCTGACAGCTTGATTCTCACGTGGTAAGTTAAAAGTGCTCCGTTCTCAGTTTTTACTGGGAGGCGTGAAGAAGTCACGGTGAGAAATGGTGGGCAGGCGTTCGGGCGGCTGCGGTGCCCCTGGCCACCCACGTGGCTGCCTCCTTCTTAGCGAGCAGCTGTGAAGTGCACAGACACTCAGTCCTTCAAGCCGTTGTGAGGTGCTTGTATGCCGGTGAATAACCGTGTTGGTGTTCCAGATGAGAGCGGCCTGCTGTCTTAGTGTGGGTGGCTCTCAGGAAGTCCCTGGGATGTGGGTTCGCTGGGCCAGCAGCCTCAAGCCAATCAAGAGGGTCAACGACCCTAATGATATGAAAGAGCAGCTGGAGAGAGTTAACGGGTCAGTTTATCACAGCAGGGTCAGGGCATTGCGCTGCACCGTCTGAATAGTCAGAAGTGGTAGATGCTATTAGGAACACGCCGTGCACACTTTGACTCTAGGAATCAGAGAGTTGTGGGGAAATACAGAGATAGGCACCAGGCACTAAAATAACCAAGGACACTGATTATGAAAATGAAATTCATATGGAAAGGCTAAAGACATTTATCTCCTCCCCAAGGAAACTGCAGACCTCCCCTGCCTGTACATTATCCACTTCATCTACCCTAATTGTGTGGATTTGTTTGCCTAAAGACCGTCTGCAGACTTCCTTAGTAAACTGAACACGTGAGGCTGTAATATTTAAAAGGGCCTTTGTTTTGGCAGGGCAGGGTAATCAGTGGGGAGCCACGATCTGGCTAGAGAAGATGCTCAGGGAACTAACCCTCCTAAAGAAGGGTTCGAGCCCAAGGCTGAGAGTCACCTCTAAAGGGAAGTGAGCAAACGGAGATGGGAGGTGTTTCAGTGCCTGGGTGAACTCACCCTGGGACACCCAGTAATCACTTAGCACCGGGACTGTCAGATGTAGAACCAGGGGCTGGAAGAGGACTGGAGGGGCGGGGCCCAGAGAAACCCACCTGGACAACCCGAACAGAGGATTTGAAGTGGATTTTTTTTTAAAGATTTATTTATTTTATTATGTATACAGTGTTCTGTCTGCATGTATCCCTGCAGGCCAGAAGAGGGCGCCAGATCTCATTACAGGTGGTTGTGAGCCCCCATGTGGTTGCTGGGAATTGAACTCAGGACCTCTGGAAGAGCAGTTAGTACTCTTAACCACTGAGCCATCTCTCCAGCCCTGAAGTGGATTTTTAAGGAGAACAGGCGCTACCTGGGGTTAGAGAGGAGGAAGCGTGTAGCTGTTGGTGGTATTGGCCTGGAGGCCATTGAAGCACCTCCAGTCTTAAAGCAAGTCTGATGTAGGTGGCGTTGCTGTGGAGCAGAAAGATGGCAGAGAATGAGGCCAGGCTGAGCTCATCCAACCCCACCCTTCATCTCTCTCATCATGTATTGTTTGTTTGTTTTTTCAAAGCAGTGTTTCTCTGTGTAGCTTCGGAGCCTGTCCTGGAACTAGCTTTGTAGACCAGGTTGGCCTCGAACTCACAGAGATCTACCTGCCTCTGCTTCCTAAGTGCTGGGATTAAAGGCGTGCACCACCAACCGCCCACCCTGAGCTGGGTGTGATGATTCCAACACCAGGTGGTACTCTCCAGCACCATCCGCCCCTTTATTCTTTGCTTTTTGTAGTACACATCTTCCATTTTTTTCTTTTTTCTCCTCAGTAAAGACCTACCTGTCCTTCAAGGCTCGGCTCAAATGCCATGGTTCTCTTCCCTGTTCTCCTTGGTGAGGAGCCGAGGCACCTTGCTCCTTTTGATTTCTGGACCTAGTCTGTGCTTACCACTCTTCGATATTTGTAGTTCGTGGCGCTCGGTTCCGTAGACACTATCTGCACGTGACTATTTGTCACGTTTGGATGTGGCCAAGGACAGAGGCAGTGGAATTTTAACTTTAGTCAATTTAAATAGTCCCCCTGGTAGCCGGTGGCTACTGTACTGTGCAATGTCAATTTTCAGCATCACCAGTAGCATTTTAATAATTCGGCAAACATTTATTACATTCCTAATCAGTGTGAGGCGTGGTCACAGGCATTAGACATGGAAGTGTGATTGGGACAGAGTTCTTATCCTCAAGAACCAGGCATGGCTACTCCAGCTGTTGACTCAGGGCTCTAACCTACCACAGCATGCTCAGGCCCAACACAGTGCATGCATATCCCATGTCCTGGAAGCTATTTTATTAAATTGAAATCATATTCTCCTGTGAAAAAATAATCTGTTGTGAAGTTTAGGAATAAAACCACCCATTTCATGCTTCACACTTGAAAATACTAGTCCCCTTCAGCATAACGTCATTAGCTGGACTAAAAGAGATCTTTGAGTTCAGT
Source organism: Peromyscus californicus insignis (assembly GCF_007827085.1). NCBI lineage: Eukaryota > Metazoa > Chordata > Mammalia > Rodentia > Cricetidae > Peromyscus > Peromyscus californicus. Next base: position 38,550,951 of record NW_026294535.1, read on the forward strand.
TTGTGGAACGTGAAAGAACAGAGTGAATAGAGGTCACAGGGGTATATCTTTATTTTAAGTCTTTCCATGTTTTCGTGGGTCCTCCATGGTCCTGACCATATGCACCACAGATATCCGGGAGTTTTATCTTCACTGTCTGTCTTTGCCACAACCCAGGTCTGTTCTCATGTTCATTTACTCAAAGTTAGCATCTCTGACTAAGGAAGACATCATTCTCAAATCCTTTCAAGAGGATTAACCTTTCTATTAAAAAGATTATCTTTCAGCCGGGCGGTGGTGGCGCAGGCCTTTAATCCCAGCACTCGGGAGGCAGAGCCAGGCGGATCTCTGTGAGTTCGAGGCCAGCCTGGGCTGCAGAGTGAGTTCCAGGAAAGGCGCAAAGCTACACAGAGAAACCTTGTCTCAAAAAAAAAAAAAAAAAAAAGAAAAAGAAAAAAAAAAAGATTATCTTTCACGGCCAGCCGCAGCTAAAGCCCTGGCAGGCTTTGGGAGCCAGAGCCTGGGTGATATCCCCTGGAGCTCACACTGAAGCAGAGAGATTAGAAGCACTTCCAATGTTCGGTGCTGGGTAAGAAAATCAAAATTTCCGTCTACATTTCCTCTTTAGAAGTCAACTTTGTGGGGCAAGAGAGATGGCTCAGTGGTTTGTTGCTCTTGCGGAGGACTGGGGTTCAGATCCCAGCACTGTAACAGATCAGCCCATAAACACTCGCGTCTACAGCTTCAGGGGATCTGATGCCTTGTTCTGACCTCCCCAGGCACCCCCATCTAAGTAGTGTGAGCTGTCACTCATCATCAGAGGTCGGGGAAACCATGAACAACAGGGGTCTAGGAAGGAGAAGCGATTGCGCACTTCTTGTACCGCCTTCCTGATTTTATGGACGGCTTATTTTCATGCTTAGCTGGTGGACTTGAGCAGGAACACAGAAATATGAGTTGCTCAAATCTAAGTGTGTGTTTGGATAAAAATGACAATCTGTATTTCAATCGTATCATCAAAAATATTCATCTGTTTTTCCACTGCTTTTATTGGCTATTATTACACTGTTATTACACTATTTTTACATGGCACACTAGGCTTCGTGTCACTCAACTCTTTTCATGGCCTTACCATGGCCTTACATGTACTTCTGGATGGCCTTCATCGATGCCGGGGCCCGGACTCACTGAAATCCCAGCTCTTGGTATTTCACCTGGATGACAGTGTCTTCTGTTTGAATTCCGCTGGTTTTAAGAAACTGTTGTAAATCACTTCTTGAATGGAAGAGATGTTTTCTCTGTCCTGTTATGTGTGGGCGGAGTTTTAACAATTGGCGGCTTCATTATTTCCTTCCCCACTTGCTTTTGCAGACCAGTGAGCTTTTCTACTTCCTAGTGAACAAGCTTCATGAGTATTTGCCAGAGTCCAGGGATAAGAGTGCTCTTCAAAATAAAAGTCAAAGAGTCAACGAGCTGGTGTAAGTACTAACTAGAGAATCAATGAGCTGGTATAAGTACTAACTAGACATCCACGAGCTGGTGTAAGTACTAACTAGAGAATCAATGAACTGGTATAAGTACTAACTAGACATCAACAAGGCTGGTGTAAGTACTAACTAGACAATCAACAAGCTGGTGTAAGTACTAACTAGACAGTTGGATATTAGTCCTCTAAGGCAGAGGTTCTCAATCTGTGAGTCGTGATTTCTTGGGCTCCGTACCTGATATTTACATTATGATTCATAATAGTAGTTTAATTACAGTTATGAAGTAGTGAAATAATTTCATGGCTGGGGGTTACCACAACCTGAGGAACTGTGTTAAAGAGTCACAGCGTTAGGAGGGTTGAGAACCAGTGTTGTAAGGTGTTAAAAATAAATGGAAGATACTAGACAAAATATATGCACTATTAACGGTTAGGGGTACTGCAACTTTTGCTTTACATAGATTTTTAAATTTTTATTTTGTTTTGTTTTTTGAGACAGGGTTTCTCTGTGTAGCTTTGCACCTTTTCCTGGATCTCACTCTGTAGACCAGGCTGGCCTCGAACTCACAGAGATCCGCCTGGCTCTGCCTCCCGAGTGCTGGGATTAAAGGCGTTCACCACCACCACCTGGCTTAGATTTTTAAATTTTAAAAATTATTTCTTTATTGTTATTTAATTTTCTGAAACAGGGTCTTGTACTCTGGAATATCCTAGAACTCACTATGTTGACAGGCTGGCCTCAAACCTCTCTTTCCCAAGTGTTGGGATCATAGATTATGCTACCACGCCATGCTCTCACATGAATTTTTTAAAATAGCATTTAAAACATTTTTAGTACCCATACAAGGAATTAGTAATAAGGACTGCCCTCAAACGGGGAAATAGCTGCCTCAGAGAGAGACATATTTAAAAAAGGAAAATCAGGGGTTGGAGATATAGCTCAGTGGGGGTAAGAGCACAAAGTGCTCTTGCAGAAAACCCGTCAGTTCTCAGCTCCCACATCTGGTGACTCACAACCCCCTGTGACTCCAGCTCTGAGGTGATCCAGAGCTCCTGGCCTCTGTGGGCACCTGCACTCATGTGCACAAACCTATATTCAGGTAGACACATACAAATATTTGAAAATTAATCATTGGAAAAAAATTATGCATTCAAAAATGCTCATGCTTGATCCTGACATGAAGCTCTCGTTCAGTCAGTAGGCACTTTTTGACCTCCTACTGTATAGTAGCCCCAGGCAAGGTACTCAGCCAGGGCTGGCAATTTGATGCACAGAGTTTGATGGACAGTTTGCTAAATGAATATCTGAGAGCAGTTCTCTCAAGGCTCACTGCTTTTGTGGGATTCTGACCTTGTGGAGCCATGTCATTTTCGTTGTTTATGTTTTGTTTTCTCTTATTTCCTAGGGCATGTATTGAAATTACACAGACCCTAGGACAGATGTTCAGAGAAACAGAAGTTGAATCATCACGACTGAGCACGCTGGCAGCTAAGAAGTAAGGATTTGTGTGTGCGTATGTTTTTTTGTGTTGTTCTTTTGTGTTTTAAGAAGACGTTGGGACCATGTAGTCTCTGCCGATGCTTTTACTGTCTTCTGTGTACTGCTCTCGTTGGCGGCGGGAACCGGGGAGACTAAAGTCTCATGCCATAGCCAGCTGAAGTCAGAGCCTCAGGCAATGCATACTCTGAGCGTTAAGAAGAGTCGCCTGAGTAAAGTGTGCAGTCACAAGGACAAGCTGCACATGGCAAAACCGTGTTTTCCCATGGAGGCATATGAAAAACAACAGCTGAAGTGAACTCACTCCTGTCTGCTGCACCTGGGTGTAGACGAATGCTAACTGGTCTTAATAAATAAAAAACCCAGAGCCAGATATCCGGGTTAAAAATCCAAGAGACCAGAGAAATAGGAAAAGCCACAAGCCAACCTCACCTCACCGACACCTCAGCTTCCAAAGAGAGACCTACTTCCTGTCTACCCACACTTATATGCCTTTCTGCTCTGCTATCTCATTTGCTCTCTCTGTCTAGCTACATTACTTCCTCTTCCGGCCCAGCTCTGTCACTTCCTGTGTGTCTGTACAGACCTCCAAACCTTTACGGTTAACTAGTGTTGGAATTTAAGGCATGTGCCACCACTGCCTGGCTCTGTTCCCAGTGTGGCCTAGAACTCATTGAGACCCAGATGGATCTCTGCCTCCCGAGTGATAGGATTAAAGGCGTGTGCTACCATTGCCTGACTTCTGTGTTTACTCTAGTGGCTGGCTCTTTCCTCTGATCCTCGGATAAACTTTATTGGGTTGCACAGATAAAATAATCACTACACCTGGGAGGGGCATGGAAGCACATTCCAAGAATAATTCTGTGTTTTTTTGAAGAAACTGAGGTCACAAGACTCTCGTTTTCTTGGAGTTTTCTCACAAGCACCGAGAATTCCCCTCGCACCTCTCTGTTCTTGATCCGTGTTCCAACAGTCTCCTAAAACTCCCTGCCCTCTCTCTTCCCTGTTCAGCCCTGTGCGCACATTACACTCCTATCTCCCCATGTCCTTTTGAGCTGTGGAGATTAATTGGCACCTGCTGAATTCTTTCTGCCCCTCTGCACCAGTAAGGGTACAAAGGTTTTCTTAGCATAATACCTTCTGTTGTAGTTCGGTAGACTTGAAAAAGACCAAATGACCCATCATGCAGTAAAAACCTTCGAAACAGAATCTCCATTAGAATTTATGCACAGCTGAAAATTATATTTGCTAAAGTAAGAGTTACTGTAGTCATATTTTTATTCATAGTTATGGGCTGCTTAACCATGGGGGTGTGTCTACTTATAGAAATTTAGTTGGGATAGCCTACTAGACACCTAGGCTATATGGCACATATAGATGTATACACACACATATAAAACATGGAATGTATGTGTATATTTGTACATATATTCATATCATGCTGCCTAAGGCCATTAAACAATAAGTGATTCAGTCACCAAGAGAACATGATGCAAGTGAGATTCAGTAAAGAGATGCATGAGATCTATGAAGGCTGTTGCCTTCATCACATTGCATACTCTTTATTTTATGAGTGGTTTGCTTGCGTGCATATTTGTCTGCACACCATGTGTATGCAGTACTGAGGCCAGAAGAGGGCGTCAGATCACCCAGGACTGGAGGTGCCGGAAGTTGTAAGCCAGCCACCCTGTGGGTGCTGAGGATGAACTTGCATTTCCCTCGGGAAGAGCAGCCGATGCTTTTAAGAGCTGAGGCCTCTCTCCTGCCCCAGCATACTCTGTTTTAGTAAATTATGTACACATAGGCACACACTCTAAGATAATGATTGAAAGCCGTAGTAGAGTAAATCCATGAACCAGTAACATCGCTGTTATAAAAACCAAGCATTATGCTGTGATTAGTAGAATTGTTGTGCTATATTTTTATAAGACGTGAAACACAGCATGTTGATTAGTAGCTCTGCGTCACGTGTGTAATGCTGTGTAGGAAGAACAGTGCTAGGATGGCTGTAGTTCCATCGTGTGATAGGAAGGGTGTTTTTCTTAAATATATATATATATATATATATACCATCTGCCTCTGCCTCCCAAGTTCTGGAATTAAAGGTATGTGTCACCACTGCCCAGCGATTAATTATTTTTAAAAATGTGTATGTGTGTGTGCCTGAGTGTGTATACGTGCACCACATGTGTGCAGGAGCCTTTGAGGTCAGAAGAGGGCTCTGGATGCCCTGAAACTGGAGTTCCAGGCACTTATGAGCCACCATGTGGGTGCTGGGAACTGAGCCAGGGTCCTCTGCAAGAGCAGTAAGCACTCTTAACTACCAAGCTGCCTCTTTAGCCCCAGGAATGGGAAGTTTCTGCTTTATAATCTCAGAGACCATACTTCAGCATGCTGTCACTGAGGACAGTAACATTGCCATGTAGCACATGACTGTAACTGTGACCTTTCATGAATGACCTTGTAAGTTTTACTAATGGGGAGGATGCAGTGCCAAAGAAAGGTATTTTAATGTGGTCTAACTGATAGTTTCCCTTGACCCAGTAAAACAAAACAAAACCTCCCCTCCATGCTTATGCAAACAACCCTATTTAACTTAGTGGACACACACTTGCACACACACATACACACACACACACACACACACACACACACACACACACAAAAGCAGAGAGGAACTTGTTGGGGAAGAGGGTTTCAGTCGGGGAGGGGAGTTCGGCAGGGGAATTGGGAGTGAAAATGGCTAAAATTCCTTACCTACATTCATGAAACCGTCAAAGGATAAATAAGAAGCATGCGTCCAAAGGAATGTGGAGACGTGAACCTTTCCCACACAGCAGTCTAGCATAAGTAGTGAGGCTTTCCTCTGCAGGGCCAGCCAGGGCTCAGCTTCCTCCTTTTTGTATTCTGTTATGTTAAAAACATTTTATTTATTTATTCAAACGGTATACACTGTGCTTTTCCCAATGGCTCTCATATTCCCACCCCCATCTCCCTTACTACTTCATGTACTTTTTTTTTTTTTAAACCACTGAGTCTGATTGGTGCTATTGGTATATATATGGATGAGTGTAGCGCCATCTCCTGCAGCGTGGGCTGCCTATCATGGATGGCCACATCCAGAAGAAAACTTGAGACCCCCTCCCCCATTAACCATCAACTGCCCAGAGTGCCCGCTCCAGGTGGAGGTTTGTGAGCCCTCCCCCATCCTTGCTGGGATTTTGATTGGCTCGATCTTACGCAGGACTTGTGCACACAGTCACAGCCATGGCCGTGAGTTCACGAGTGCACTGGGCCTGTCACATCCAGAAAAAACAAAATTGAAGCATCTCTTCCCAGCGTTTCCCTCTTCCTGCCCCTCATCTGCAATGATCCCAGAACCCCGGAAGGAGGAGGTGTGACTGATCATAGATGTCCCACTTAGGGCGGAGCTCGCCACAGTCTCTTCATACTGCAGGTCAATGACCAGTTGGGGGTCCCTGTACTAGCTGCCATCTCCGGTAAAAAGAAACTTCTCTGGTGAGATTGAGAGAAACAGTAATCCAGTGGTTCAGGGAAGTCAGATCCCAGAGGAGCTCAGTGCCCATAGGGTGCCAAGGGGAGGCTTTCCTGGCAGAGCCTACCATGTGTTTTTTTCTGGTTTTTAAAGACTGATTTATTATTTTGTATTTATGTGTGTGTGTGTGTGTGTGTGTGTGTGTGTGTGTGTGTGTGTGTGTGTGTGTAAGTTTATGTGTACCGTGTATGCAGTAGCCCACAGAGCCAGAGAGGGCATCTGGTCTCTGGGAGCTGGAATTACAGGTGGTTGTGATCTGCCTGACATGGGTGCTGGGAACCGAACCCAGGTCCTCTTCAAGAGCACTGGTGACTGCTGAGCTATCTCTCCAGCCCCCGCCTGCCATCTTTCTCATGCTGTCCTTGTCCTCATGATTGAGGTGACCTTCAAGGGAAGCAGAAGGGAACCAAGGGCAGGAAGAAGTTCTTCTTAAGCAAGGTCTATAGCAATTCTACCGGTTTCTGCTTTTTGCTATCCCAATTCAAAACAAAACCCAAACCACACCCTCCCTTGGCTATAAGGGTGGCCTTTAATTGTTCTAACTTGGTTTGACCCTATCAGCTTTAGCAAACCTTCCTCCCAGACAAGGCTAGCTCTTTTCCTAGCCTTCAGTATGTGTGCTCAAATAGTAGAGTGTGGTGATAATGTTGATTTTTAGGCACTTTTGATATGCCTAGGATTACCATGAAAACAAAGATGTAATATGATAGTATTAAATCTATTGCCCTGTGACAAATTGCGTAAGCTTAGCGAGTTAAACGTTTGATTATTCTTTCTCGTCTCTATGGATCAGGACTCTGGGCAGAGTTAGCTGGGTCCTGGGCTCCTTAGTCCAGACTTTTCCATTGTGGGGTTGACTGGATTCAGTTCCCTCCTAAGCTCATGTGAGTGGTGTTTGAGAGAGCAGCTGTAGTTGGCAGGCTCCATCCGTGAGTTCTGAGAATTAGATCATTCCCACCCAGGATCATTTCCTCTGAACTGACTGAAAAGTCAGCTAATGATGGGCCTTGGTTTGTATGTGATGAGTCCTTCATATTTACAGTCTAATATAGCCCAGTCATGAGTGATAGCCACTTACAGTCACAGGTCCTGTAGGCTCTGTATACTCCTGTGGGATAGGAGTGTTGGAGGCCATATTAGAATGCTACCTTCCACAATATCACAGACTACTTAACCTCCAACATTTGTGCTCTAAAATAGAGTATAATATACTTAAAATCCATGTATCATAAATAATAATCTGAATAATAAAATCATTCAATTGTTGGGACAGTTTTTAAGTCTGTGATGTCAATCCTAGAAGTTGCTATTTTTGGGATGAAGCTACGTTTTGACTAATTGTTGGTCCAGAGAGTTTTAAATTAAGTCAGTTGGTAGAAAGGGTGAATTTCAAATTAAATTCCATTTGAGGAAATAAAGAAGCAGTGTTCATTTAGCGTTTCCTCTTTATTATTTCCAAAAGTGGGAAATTTGTTAGTTCAACTCACCTTGCTGCATTCTTGAAATGTGCCATGTTCTTTTGTACTTTGGTGGTGTTGTGGTCGAATTCATATATTATCGCAGTAAGCGACCTAGAACTTCTGAGTTCTTTCTCTCAGATTTGAAAAGAAACTGTTACTGAAAATAAAGGACTGTAATTAAATAGAATGAAGAACAGAATGTCAGTTCAAACTTCAAAGCTTCAAAAAGGAGTGTTCTTGGGCTGAGGAGATGGTTTAGTGGGTAAGGGGGCATGCTGGGAAAGCGTGGGAACCTGAGTTCAAATCCCCAGAATGGACATAAAAGGCCTGGCAAATGTGCTTGCCTGTAACCCCAGTGCTGGGGGTGGGGTGGGGCATGGACAGGGAGATGGCTGTGGCCTCCAGCCAGCCCAGTTCCATGTTCAATGAGAGACCATGTTTGAAGGAGTAAGACAGAAAGTAATAGCCTAAGATAACAGACTCCCTCTTCTGCATGAGCATAGGAACATGCCCAAACACACTTGTGCATGTACAACACACACAAACACAAACACACAGAAGAGTATTAGAAATAAAAAAAAAAAAAGGAATGTTCTTTTGATGGGGAAGGCCTTCTAAAAGTGAGTTTGACTGTTTTGTTATTTTATTACTTGAGAACAGGTCTCATGTTGCCTACACTGGGCTCAACACTGTGTAGCTGAGGATAACTGTGATCTTCCTGCCTCTACGCCCTCAAGCACTCAGCCTGTAGCCATGTGCCTTCATGCCCATCAGTGCTGATGCTCACACCCAGGGCCTGTACATGCTGAGAAAGCAGTCTGCCAATTGAGTTACACTCCCCGCTCCAAGACTGGCCATTTCAGATAGCACAAATAAAACAGTAGATAGTATGAATGACCTTTACTATTGTGTGTGTGTTTAGAAATACAGTGCATGTTAAGAATTAGACTAGTGCTGGGGATGTCTTTCTGTATGCTGTGAGTGTGTGTTGCTCTGATTTGTTTGATAATTAAACACTGATTGGCCAGTAGCCAGGCAGGAAGTATAGTATAGGCAGGATAAGCAGAGATGAGAATTCTGGGAACAGGAAGGTTGAGTCAGGAGTCACCAGCCAGACACAGAGGAAGCAGGATGTGAAGGCAGAACTGAGAAAAGGTAAGAGCTAGTCAGTGGTAGGCCTGAGCTAATGGCTGAGCAGTTTTAATTAATATAAGCCTCTGTGTGTTTACTTGGGTCCAAGCAGCTGCAGGGCCACGGGAGCCAGGCAAGACCAGGAAAACTTCAGCTACAGACCAGCTTTTTGAGTTGGAAAACAGAACTGTATATTTCTTAGCATTTTGGTTGACTATGGGCTTCTGATCATGGTAATGATTTAAATAATTGTGAAAAGCCTAGGAAGTTTATAGTGTTCCTAGTTTCATTGTGAAAAGTGCATTCATGCTCATAGAGAATGTGTGTGTGGTCCTACCATTAAATTATTTCACTACTGCTGTACCTCAAAGCTATGTTATTGTTTCCTGTTTTATAGCTGGTATTCCTTACTTCTTCCCACTCTCCCTTCCTGCCTCTTTACTTCTTTCCTTTCTTTGGTTTTCGCTTAAGACAGGGTCTCATGTAGTTCGGGGTTGGCCCTGAACACACTACAGCTGAGGATGACCTTGAACTCTGTAATCCTCCTGCCTCTACCCAAGTGACTATGCCTAACTTCCTCCCACACCTTTTTAATTATTAAATGACATCTTACTGTGTTGCCTGAGAAGGTCCTGGATTTCTGGGTCCAAATGATCCACGTCCTTCAGCCACCCTGCTAACGAGGGAGACATCACTGTGCTCAGTGAGTTCATAGTCCTGTGGCTTGCTTTCGGCTCCATTTCAGCCACACATGGACTTGTACTTAGCATTTGAAGATACTCTTATAGACTCAGTTTTTCAGGATGCACAGTTTCAATTGTGACTCTTTTTTTTATTGTTAGGTAATTAGGTATCATATACTGTCAACCATGTGTACGACTTGTTTGTGTGGGTTAATGGACAGTTAAAATGCATCTGAAGGAAAAGACCTCAGCTTTAAAATGAATTTATTCACCAATAGCTAATAATGTTTAATGGTGCAGAAGATCCTTAAAAGGCTCAGTTTAGAAAAAAAAAAGGGAGGGGGCTCTGAAGTAAAAACTTGGGGTCAAATGAGCATTTTAAGAAGTATTTCAGCAGGGCGGTGGTGGTGCACGCCTTTAATCCCAGCACTCGGGAGGCAGAGCCAGGCAGATCTCTGTGAGTTCGAGGCCAGCCTGGTCTACAGAGCGAGATCCAGGACAGGCACCAAAAACCACACAGAGAAACCCTGTCTCGACAAACAAACAAACAAACAAACAAAAGTATCTCACTTTAGGGGTTGGGGATGTAGCCCAGTACATGTCAGGTGCTACTGAGACTTGACCTGACTGAGGTAGTGAGGGAATAAAGAATGAACAGACACACTGGGGTCATGTGACCCATGCTTGCTCTGACGGAGAGCACCTACTATGCACAACAACCCAGAACCTCATCAAGTTTATTGTATATTGCAATTTTATTTAAATTTCTACAAAAATTAAAATAAACTCATTTTGAGATAGTCACCTGCTTGTCTAAACGTCCAAAAACTCAGTTAAATGTCTGGGGGAAAAAGAAAAAAAAGATGTTCCATGTCAGTTAGGAAAATTCAAGCTAAGCACAACATACATTTAGCAGGGTGGTGTTGGTACATTCCTTTAATCCCAGCACTCAGGCAGAGGCAGGTAGATCTCTGAGTTTCAGATCTGGTCTACAGAGCAGGCCAGCCAAGGCTACATAGAGAAACCTTGTCTCAAAAAATTAAAAAGAGAAAAAAAATAGTGTCTGTAAGTTTGACTCCATTATTTTCCTTCTAAAAGCTTTACCCATTCATGGCTTTTTATTGATTTTTTTTTTAGGGGAACACTGTTTAATCTCTTAGTGATTTTAGTGAGCAAGCCCAAGCTTCCAAAGTCTTGCTCCCCATCGAATGACCAGCCGCCGTGTGATTCAACGTCAGCCGACATCTCCTTCGATGCTCAGGTGAGAAAAGAATTTGGGGGGTCGGCTGCAGCATAGAGGGGCTCTCGTTTCTCTGTTCTAATGTGGAGCATGATGCTGCAGAATACAGAAGTATGTGAACGTTAAAGAGGACATTTTTTTGTTTGTTTGTTTTTCGAGGACAGGGTTTCTCTGTGTAGTTTTGGTGCCTGTCCTGGATCTCACTCTGTAGACCAGGCTGGTCTTGAACTCACAGAGATCTGCCTGGCTCTGCCTCCCGAGTGCTGGGACTAAAGGCGTGCACCACCACCGCCCGGCCAAGAGGATATATTTGATTATTAACCTAAAATCTTAGCGATTTGGCCAATATTAATGTATCTATGTTTTCAGGTATATAAACTAAGGAAAATAATAATGTTTAAAAATGACATTCATCTGCCCAAATGTCTCTGTGAATATTATTCCAATACATGTAATTCTATAGCGGAGATTTTACCAAAAGACAAACAAACAAAAAACCTGCAAAAGAATGTCTTCCAAATGTCAAGGTCAACTTGGGCTATATTTTATCCTAACAAGTGTTTAGTGCTCATGCAATGAGTCACTTCTTTTTCTAATGTTTTAGCAAATCATTAGATATAGCATTAAACTGTATAGAAAGCATATTTTCAAGAGAATGTATGCACTTATAATCAATTTATCTTGAGCCAAGTCAACATTGATTTTTTTTTTCCTAAAGGGTGGGACATGGTTTGATGTTTTTTTTGTTTTTTTGTTTGGTTTTTTGAGAAAGGGTTCCTCTGTGTAGCTTTGGAGCCTGTCCTGGATCTCATTCTGTAGACCAGGCTGGCCTCGATCTCACAGAGATCCGCCTGGCTCTGCCTCCTGAGTGCTGGGATTAAAGGCGTGCGCCACCGCCGCCTGGCTGGTTTGACAGTTCTTAAGCAGACAATTAGAGTTATGTTTTAGAAGGTAAAATATGCGTATCCCCTCAGTACGTATTTACTAATTTATTTATTAGAGCAAACTGTGCTGGGCAGAGGTCCAAAAAGTAAACAAAGCAGACATAATTTCTGCAGCCACAAGTTCGACAATACTCACCATCAAACTAGTTCATAAGCTGGCGAGAGGGACAGATGTCCATGAGACGTACCAGGCCTGTACGTGGAACATCTGACACACTCCTTGAAACGGGAGAGTGAATGAATAGAGACTGGAGAGTTGGTGAGACGCGGTACACAGACAAGTTCAGCTGTTAAGCTACTGTATACATGGTATGGTGACGCATGCCCGGCAATCCCGCACTTGAGAAGTGCAGGTGAACGGAGAGCTGTAGGTCAGCCTTGCACTGTATAGTAAGAACTTTTCAAGGAAGGGGAGGAGGAGGAGGGGGGGGGAGGAGGAGGAGGAGGAGAAGAGTGGGAGTGCAGCTTAGTTGAGGGATGACGGAAGTCAGAAGGAAGCCCTGGAGTAGAGAGGTAGTTCAGCAGTTAGGAGCACTTGCTACTCTTGGAGAGGGGCCAAGTTCAGTTCCAAGCACCCACATTACCAGTAACTCATAACTATGTGTAACTCTAGTTCTAGGGGTCTAATGCCCTCTGTGGTATACATATATACATGCAGGCAAAGCATACACACACATATATGTATATATATTTAACTTTTTGAGACAGGGTTTCTTTGTGTAACCCTGGCTGTCCTGGAACTCGCTCTGTAGACCAGTCTGACTTTGAACTCATAGAGATCTACCTGCCTCTGCCTTCCAATTGCTGGGATTAAAGGTATGTGTCACCCAGCTAAAATAAATTTATCTCAAAAACAAAAGAAGAAGAGGGAAGCTTTTCCTGGCCCCCAGAAGAGACTAGCCCTCTTCCGAGCTGTCTTAACTTGAAATGTTTTTCTTTAGGACCTTTGACTCAGTTCATATCTGTGCATTTCCTTACTCAGTTGCTAGCTTGGCCTTGTTTCTTTGGTAGGCTGTGTATTCAACCAGGGTAGGCAGGGAGCCTCCAATGTCTAACACAGGGTCTGATGCATGTTTGTTAAATAAATGCACCAAGAGGAAGAGAGATGCTAACTCATGAAGAGGGTAGATTCCAGAATATCTTAGAAATCTGAACTGACACCTGACATGAAAATCAAGTATGGAATCTAGAAGACACGTTTTAGAATCTGGCCTAGAGTCAGATACGATCCACAGCAAGAAGACTGGTTTCAATGGGGAAGCCCTGAGCTTGGTTTTGTGTTTGTTAGTCTGGATGACGAATAGTATTTCCCCACGAAAATGTCTTGTGGGCAAAACGGACGGGTGTAGGTTTCATGTCTGCAGGACGTTCAGATCTTCTGCACTGGGCAATCGGTGTGGCCATCAAGAGACAGCACAGATTAGGTCACCAAGTATAAGAGGACAGGAGACACCAGAGTTCATCCTGCACACAGTATGACGGCAGGGCCTAGGCCTGGAGCATGTCCATAGGCAGTTCTTGTGATCGGAGTGGCTTATGTGCCCTCTCAACTGCCTGGAGATCTCGTGAGCAGAGGTCTCTGAGTCCCGTTTATGCCCATTCCATAGAAGGAATAGAAATTCAAGCTGGCACAAGCCCAAATCCCTTAGAGAACCTCTGGCCTCAATCTTAAGGAGCATGTTTACACCGTGAAAGGAAGTAAGGTTGTTGATCTGACTGATACTGTGGACCCCAATGTGCAGATTTTCCATGTTTTTGTCTAGATTACTGTATCTTTCCCTAATCCACATGTGGGTCATTAAACATTTTGTCTCTTTACCGGAGTAGCTTTGTTCTGGTGGTACTGGGGATTGAACACATGCGAGGAAAGCACGCTAGCGTTAAGCTATAGTCCACAGCTCTCTTTTCACTTTTCATTTTGAGACAGGGTCTCACTAAGTGGCCCATACAGGCCCTGAATTTGTGATCTCCGTGGCCCAGGCTCTTTAGTGTCTGGAATGACGTGCCTGAGTCAGCCAGCCCAGCATGAAAGCCACCTTTCTGGGAATGAAAAGTGGACATCACACATAAAAATTTAAGTCAGAAATCCTTTGTCAAGGACCTGAAGGGAAATGGCTTTTGTGGCCCAGCCTGTGGCAGTACATTGATGATTACTGGATATTCTAGTTACAGGCGCTCATCCTGGAATACACAGACACGGCGACAGCCCTGCTCTATGAGATCCTTCTTGTCTTTCAGCAGGTACAGCACATATTTTATTATAATTCTAATTTGATTAGGTTATGGTCAACAGTGTAACATTTTTGGGAGGACAGTCTCTAAAACTGGCCTCAGGGATACTCCCTTCTCCTCAGGGCTATTACAGGTTTACAGATACTGATTTTTAAAGATTTGATTGATGCTGGGTGGTGGTGGTGCACGCCTTTAATCCCAGCACTCGGGAGGCAGAGGCAGGTGGATCTCTGAGTTCGAGGCCAGCCTGGGCTACTGAGTGAGTTCTAGGAAAGGCACAAAGCTACACAGAGAAACCCTGTCTTGAAAAACAAACAAACAAACAAACAAAAAAAAACAAAAACAAAAACAAAAAAAAGATTTGATTGATGAGGATTGGATAAAAACGTATTTGGGAGTGAGAATTCGTTTAGATCCGACTTAGACTTCAGGAATATAACTTGTGTCCTTGAGTTTCTAGGGAAATCTTGGCTTGGGATCCACAAAGTTTGCTATTAGCTGGATGATGTCCTTTCTACAAAGCTGCCCTCCCACGGTGAGTATTGAGCAGAAAAAGGCCCGGCTTACCCGATGCTATGTGCTTAATTAATAAAACACAGGCATTGTCCTAGGATTTACTTGAGTCCACAGAGCAGAAGCAAAAGATAAAACTTGATGATTTTATTATTTAATGAAAAGAAAATGTTTTTATATTTGAGACCGGAATTAAGTGTATTAAAGTTAGGGCTTAAGATTAGCTTTATTCTATTTAAAAAACCTTGAAGATATATGTAGCAAACAAAATGTTTAGTTACTGGCTTGTAATGTGACTAAAATGATGGACATTTGCCATAAGTAGAAAATGAGCAGAACACTTGTGATTGCTATGTGCTCTGCCCCTGCAGCCAACACCCTGCTCCCAACTCTGACGTCTTCCAAGATTCCATTCACATCCAAATGGTCCATGTCTGTCATTCTACTAAATCGTGGCCAGAGGGAGCTATTTAAAACAAAAATGGGATTGCCGTGCCTTGCTGTCAGCTGGGTGATCTCTGGGCAGCTTTTCCCTTTGCCAGCCTCCCTCCCAGGCCCACAGGGCGGGGCATCTTAGAGCTTTGCCTCCTCATCTGGTCCCTCCTTCATCCTGCCCTGCACATCTCTCACCTCAGTGGCCAGCCCCCCTCCCCCACTGACTCCACTGCAGGATCTTTCCCTCTGGGTAGGTCCTATTCTCTTACGTTACAACAGAGTGCCACAGAGTGGGTGATTGATAAAGGGCAGAGGTTCATTTGGCTGGCTCATTTTGGAGGCTGGTTGGTTCAAGATGGAAGAACCATATCTCAAGAGGCTCTTGTGGTGTCCTTCCATGTCACACTTGGGGGGTTGGTTTTCTAACACCTGAAAACACAAGCTGTAGCAATCTGTGTCTGAAATACCCTTCCCCCCTCTCCCGGCCAGTTAACCCCCACTCATCTCTGAGTCCTCAGTGCCAGTTCCTGGAGTGGGAAGGTGATTCTCTGACCTTCTCACAGGGTCAGATCCCCCCTCACAGTCACACAGTGGACACCGTGGCGTGCCTTCCTCCCCCCTTGAGCTTGTCACTGTGGCAGTTTGCACTGGCTTCTGTTGTCCTGTGGTTCTGTCCTGTGGTAGCTGTCGGTGGCCTGTGTCTCCCAGCACACTTTCCACTAGGCACCTGGTGAGACTGGACCTCTCTCTTCACTTGATGACTTTGGCCTGAGTCACTCTGGGCAGAAGTGCGAGCTTGTATAGCACGCTTCCCTAGGCTCACTTTTCCTGCTGGAATGCTACCTATAGCGTTTCCCGCGGTGATGGTCCCGCCCACTGGTGCTCCCGAGTGACCTGGAAGGGCTGTGTAGTGTGAACAAATGACAGAGATTTTTCTGTTCCGTACCGAGCGCTGGTGAGCTGAGGTTTGTTACAGATTAGTCTATCATGACAGAGACAATGGCTGTCTCCATGGGGCCTGAAGACAGGAATATGTCTAGAGTGCTAGATGCTCAACAAAATATCTAATGAACTAATCTTTGTGAAACCTTCATCCCTCAAATCTCTTCCCACTTCCCCGAACTTAGTTTCCCTCTGCTCATTCATGTGTTCCATGAGTCAACACATGTTTTTACCAGAAATCTCTTCAAAAGGTAGTGTTTGGGGCTGATGAGATCGCTCAGTGGGTAGAGGTGATTGCTGACAAGCCTGTGGAAATGAGTTTGCTCCCTGAACCCAGTGTGGTGGGAGAAGGGAAAACTTCCATGAGCTGTCTTCTGAATTGCACAGGTGGGTCGTGGCCTGCACACCATAGCACACATATGTACGTACACACACACACATACACACACACACACACACAGAGATAAGGTATCGAGTGGAGTTCTTGTCACGAGGTAATGTATTCTCTTTCCATATGTGAGCGTATGCCCGGTGGACCCATTCCCAGCTGTGAACTACTTTTCCAGAGCGATGACATTCAGTGTGTTCTGAAGAGTCTGTCATCCCTTGACAGATAGATCCCTATGACACAGTTACGCAAAGCTGGCCAGGGCCATGGTGCACATTTATCGGTAGACTAGCCTACTGCCCAGAAGAGATGAAGGCCGCGATGATGGCTCCTTCAGCAGTGCGCGGAGCTCAGCCGGTCTCAGAATCGTCCAGGAGCACCATAGTTTTTATTTAACCATATTTGTCTATGCAGTATGAAAGACCCCTACTTACCTTATGCAGCGATCGTAGGCTCTACGATCTGGCTGAGTTCCTAAGGATCTCAAACAAATATGGAAGTCCCTCAATCACTCTTGAAAGGAACTGAGTCTAGTCTGAGGCCAGTCTGTGACCATGAAACCTGTCAGGATGAAAGGCACCCCGAGGCAAGGGAATACGGACACGTGAAGGTATTAAGCCAGCTCTGAGCAGTAGGGGCAAAAAAAGACCACCTGAGAGAAACTTGTAATAAAAGAAACCGTTAAGGGATGTGGTCATTGGACGTACCTACTCGTAAAACCTCGTAAAACCAAGGTGCTGTGAGCCGAGGAGATGGTTCATCAGGTAATTCACTTGCTGCCAACCTGAGTTCATCCCCTGGGAGAGAACTGCCTTAAGAAAGCTGTCTGCCGGCTTCTGTGTGCACACTGTGGCGTGCACGCATAACATGCCACCCCCAAATAATTAAAAATGTAATTTTAAATAGAAAACAAAAAAAAAATCAAAGTGCTAAAAATTAAAATGGTAATCACTGTTGATCTGTGATCTGGTACCGAGTACCATCTCAGAGGGAACTAGCCCGTCAGCCTTGGAAGAAGCGTGGCAAGGGCCTCAGCCGAGACTTGTCAGTGAGGCTGACAGCTGGAACAGGGTGTGTGCGTGCGGGTGGTACCCTGTGCCCACGCGTAACTGCGTTCTCCTCATCCAGATGGCTTTTGTGGCCAGCATTGTGAAGCGGGTGGCGAAGGGGCTCTCGGCCTCGCTGCAGCTGCTGACTCCCTGCCAAGCGGTCCTGTTGTACCAGCAGTTCTACATCCTCAAGAGCTGCTTGCAGTACAGCAAGGCTCTCGCCCAGGACATCAGGAGCGACCACAGCGAAGAGTTCAGGTAAGGAAGGAAAGAACGCGCCCAACCAAAAGGCTCCGCTGCTCGTTTTCGAGGACACCGCCCACAGGACCCGGTAGGTAGGGTAAACGGTGATGGAAATTCCACATTTGTTTTTAGTGTTACTTCTATTTGATCACAGGTAAGGTGGGATTGGGGACAGTTCTAAGAACCTTTGAGGGGTGTCCCCAGCCCAGAATCTACCCGTTACTCATCGTCACTGGCCTGTGCACAGCTTACATTGCATAGAAGTGTGACGATTTATTCTAGGGTAACAAGCCCTAGTGATGAAGGGGATGATACATTATGAACCGTGAGTTCAAGTCTGTTGCTGCACACGCATTGGGGGCGACCAGTCAGGAAAGGGGGACAGTAAACAAACGCACTGGGGGATCTGTTGTTGGTTTGTTTTATTTACACGTGTCACCCCCGGTGAGAGAACAGTCAGCAGCAGCAGCAGCAGCAGCCAGATGGTTCCGTCCATCCGTCCATCTGTCCCATCTGGCTCTGCCGCCCCTCAGGGTTCCACTTTGGCTTCAAGGCTAACAAGGCCAAATGCACTCAGCAATACACCCTGAGCTAACACGTATTCGAGAAAAGCTGAGGTGGTTTTTGCCATCACCGAGAAGGACGTGGCTTCACCCTTGGTTCAGAGGGAGACATCAAAAGATGCAGAGGCATCCATGATGGCTTTGTGTTGGCTTCAAAAGGAGTAAAGTCAGCCCTCTGTGTCGACTCTCTTTTTCCAGCATGTGCCATTACACCAGAAGGTCCACTCTGGATACCATAAAAGGGATTTATTTGGCTCCAAGTGGACCACCCCACAAAGCAGCCCCAGCACCCCCGCCTCCCACTTTCTAACTTCCTTTTCCTTCTCATCAGGAAAAATTGATATAGCGTGAAATTTACCCCTTCGGAGCATAAAATTGGATAGCTTTGAATACATTTCACAATATTTCTCAACTGTCATTATTGAACTGCAGAACATGGTCATTATCTAAAGGAAACCCAGTACCAGTTAAGCAGACATCCCATTCCCCCCTCCTTCTCAGCGGCTGGCAACCACTTACACTTCCTCCAGACAATCGTCCAACAAGTGACCTTTTGCCTCAGATCTTTCGTTTATCATATTTCCAAGGTTTATCCATGTTATAGCATGTATAGCACAAAACTCCTGCCCCAATCTGCTTTTCCATTTTGAGACAAGGTCTTGCAGTGGAGCCCAGACTAGTCTGGAACTCACTATGTAGCTTCAGTTGGCTTTGAACTCATTGCAAACCTCTTGCTCTAGCCCCTGTGTGCTGTAATTATAATGATCACATATGTCATCATGCCTAGCCTAATTATAAAAGACCTAGTTATAAACTATAGAAACAATCAGGACAGCTGGCAAAACAAAACAAAAAAACCGTGTCATACTCCTGGATAGCCACAGCTGGCTGGAGCTCCCAGCAGGACCCTGTCAGGAAGATTGTGTGCCCTTTGGCTAATCTCCACCCTGGGCAGTGACAGTCTTTAAAAGCTCCCCCAAGTGATTCTGTTATTCACTCAGGGCTGAGAACCATTCGATGCTACCCCCCTAGGGGATGGCTGAAGGCTGTCTACATTCTTATGTAGAAGCCTCTATGTAGAGGATGTGGGAGCTAATCCCTTGCTCTTTCCTCTTGACTGGTCCTGATGGGTTAGCTGAGCTTGCCCCCCCCCCCCATCTGCCCCTTTCTGTGCACTGTCTGAGGAACCCAAACATCAGAATTCTTGCACATACTTTGGTGAAAACAGTCCTGTCCTGTCTTGGTTACTGCCTCCATGGCAGTATTAACTCCTTTCCACTATTTCCACTATTAATTCCTTTCTCAAGTGAAGTATGTATGCTCACTGAAATGCACATATAGCAAAGACTTTCTCGGTCCTGAGTACAGGAGGTTGGAAGTCTGAAAATGTTGCGTCTCGTGGCTAGGACTCCCCCCATCCCCGACCTTGTGCAGTGAGTGTGAACACACTGGCTGAGCCAATGTGAAAATTCTCGTTTTTAATGGTGTTTTGTTTCTCTGTGTCTTGCAGGTACTTCATTCATATGCCAGCCTTGGAAAAGCGGCTCCCTGTGTGCTACCCTATTACGGAGCCCACCACTCAGCTCTGTCACGAAGTTCTACAATTGATTGAACAGAAACAATATGCAAAATTTTAGAGGAGATGAAATATAAAGTGTTTATTGAAGTCCATATTTACGAGAAACAGCCTTTTGACTTATTTACTATCTGGCTCTCCTTGAGAGAATCTTGTAAAGCTTTTAGTTAAATGTTCATTAGCACCTCTTTAGGAAGCCTTAACTTTTTAAGTAACTGTGCCTAGGCTGAGAGCATGCAGCTCAGTGGGATAGCCCTCGCCTAGCATCTGTGAAGACGTGGGTTCAAGATCCTGCACAGGAAAAATGGAACAAAAAGCTAAGCACCACAAACACCGTCTAAATTTTTCTTGACATGTGTAAAGTGGTGTGCCTCTCCAGAATGAAAGATTTCTCACAGATGTGAAACACAGTACAGGGCACAGAAGCACAGAGCAGCTCGGTGTGCAGAATCTATCTGGTGGGCTCTGTTGGTGCAATAAGGGTGATTGGTAGAAGCCACTGGAACACCCACAGCTGGACGGTTGTAGGAAGTACAGACTACACAGTGAACTTGAGAGAGGTGCCCGGCAATGCACGGCACCTTCTCCTTCACCTGGAAATCTTCTACGGCTAGAGTATCGGGGCAGCAATGGGCAGGGGAGCAGTCACAGGTGCACAGGCCAAGAAGGGAAACAGGCTGGAGTTCCTGTGGCAGAGCACCTGCTTCCTGCCTGGGGGGTGGGCAGTCTGAGCAGTCCTGTGGAAGGGAGGCTACTCTTGAACTTCACGGCTCTCACAACCACTCACAAAGGGCTTCCACCACACTGTGTGGCCATACACTAATAGAGTCCCCAGATCCTCCCTGTGAGCTGTTGGGTTTGGACGTCTAAGAACACCAGAACTGGGTTTTCTGTTCAGCATATGATGGCCTGAGGAAGGACCAGAGGAAAGTCTCTGAAGAAAGTGCTCCCTGGCCAGCTTGGCCAGCGGCGGGCAGCGGAACCACAGCTGGGGACTTCACCGAGGAGGTTCTCTTAGGTTCTCTTAGGTTCTTGCCATTAATTTGTCCAGCAATATTTAAATCAATTATTTTACAGTGACCATTTTTTAATACTATAACATTTGCATAACTTTTGACTGATTGTCCAAGACATTTTTTTTAGATTTAATACTTATACAGCTTTGTAAATATTCTAAATATAGACCTATTTTAGCTGTCGATGTAACTCAGATGATGGTAGGGCACTTGCCTAGCGTGTGGGAGGCCCTGGGTTCAGTGCCCAGCACCACACACTCACACACTCACACACACACACACACACACACACACACACACACACACACACAGTAAAATCGGCTTCTAAATATGAGATTTTGTGTTTAAAATGTACCCATGGAGACCCTTTTAGCTTCTCAAATTGCTCCACGGAGAGACTGTAGGTGGGTGAGGAGGGATCCTTCTCATTTGTTCCCGATCTCAGATGCATCAAGACGGTGCTCATCTGCAGCCGCCTCCTCACTCCGCTCGGCTCCCCGCAGGCCGTCCTCGCAGCTCCAGTCCTGACTTAATTCACCAGCGTCACAGGTCCCCCCCATTTGCAAGGTCTTATGTGCCTGTTTTATTGTCAGCACAATACTAAGTACACAGAGGCAGAGCCATTGTAAGACTTTTCAGAAAATCATAAACGCAGGCCTGAGCTTTCAACTCAGAAACAGCCCGGTATACCGTGACTTGCAAAATAATGTTTTGACACATCGATAAAAATATTTTTTGTCTGCAGATTATTTATAATAAATTGTTAGTCTTATTTGTATGAATTTTTTTTAGTTTGACTTTTAAAGGTCTTAGGTATTATAATTTTGCAAAAATAAATGTACAGGAAATGAAACCTTCGTTCAGGAATCTCGTTTCTAGTTCTGACTCACATGACTAACTATTTGACCTCAAGCCAGTAGGTGCTCTTTCTAGGCCTTGTCTGTCTCTTTCTGTTCCTCTGTTGTGTAGCAGGATGAGGCTGGATGGTCTCCAACTTCCCGTTAGTGTTCCCTGCCTGTAAACAACACTTTGTTTATTGAAATAGGGTCTGACATAGCCCAAGCCTTGAGTGCTCCATATGGCCAAGGGTGACTTTGAACTCCTGATCCTCCTGCCTCCATCTCCGAAGCGCTAGTACTGCAAGTATGAACTACCACGCCTGGCATTGGACACAACACTCCTTTTGTTGTATTTCTATGTGTGGGTTTGTAGAGGCCAGAAGGGGGTCCCATTGGATCCCTTAGAGCTGGAGTCACAAGGAGTTGTGAGCACCCTGATGTGAGTGAACTCTGGTTCTCTGGAAGAGCAGCAAGTGCTTTGAACCATCGAGCCATCCCTCTGGCCCCTGTACATGAGACTTACCACTCTGAAATGGTGTAGTGTGTTCCTCTGCTCGGTTGGCTTAGTAGATTCCAAATAATCCTGCATCTCTGTGTCATCAACTCTACCACAAGGTGTCCAAGATCTCTCCTTTGGATCTGAAGCATTCGGTGGTGAAAGTCTCAGCATGAGTCCTTGTCTGAACATCAGGCTAGCATGACTTTGTGATAGACTCCCTCCCAATGCTCTCTTTAGACCCTGGTCTACCTACTTACCTGACAAGAGAGCTTGGTTAGCCAAGCTCTTTCAGAGCCTCTGTATAATCAATTATAACATGAAACCCTTTGAAGAGTTTCTATATATACGAACGTTCATACAAGTATCTATTTCTGTGGTTAGTTTGTATTAGAATGAAACATATGTCCTTGCCGTTTTGGGGTCCAAAATTTTTGAGAGCTTCAATCCCATGTAGCCCCGAGAAGTAGAAAACCCTGAAAGATGGAGGTTATTATACTAATGGAATCGCTAACTCGCTTAGGGTCTTCGTGTTTAAATGTATATCATTCAGTCTAATTTTCAAGGTTGTATCGCGCTTTGCTGTAACATAACTTATTCTCACACAGATTTGGATAAACCATGAATCAAGTCACATAGTCCGGTTACACATCGTTGAGCAGGCATAGAATGCTTTATCCGAAAATAAAAAGCTTTTCTTCTACCAGTGTTTCCCCCTCGTCCATTCACCTCACTCTTCAGAGGTTACTGAGAGGTCTTTTCCTAAATGTAATTCAGCAGCTGCCGTTAGAACAGTCCCTTCAGGACACATTCCTGCCCTGCTGACATCTCACCCTCACCGGTGACAGCTTACGTTCTTTTTTTTACAATTTATTTTTATTTTATGTACATTAGTGTTTTGCCTGCATGTATGTCTGTGTGAGGGTATCAGATCTTGAAGGTACAGACAGGTATGAGCTGCCACATGGGTGCTGGGATTTGAACCCCGGTCCTCTGGAAGAGCAGTCAGTGCTTTTAACTGCTGAGCCATCTCTCCAGTCCCATCCAGCTTACATTCTTTTTTTTTTTTTTTTTTAAGATTTATTTATCTATTATGTATACAGCATGTTTGCCTGCAGGCCAGAAGAGGGTGCCAGATCTCATTACAGATGGTTGTGAACCACCATGTGGTTGCTGGGAATTGAACTCAAGACCTCTGGAAGAGCAGTCAGTGCTCTTAACTGCTGAGCCATCTCTCCAGCCCCCAGTTTACATTCTTAAGCCCTGGAATCTACTCTCCGAAGAGGGAGTGGAGTCAACTGACCAGCAAGGAATCAGTAGAATTTCTGCTTAAAAACCTGTATGTTACTTCCTATTGCTCAAGATTCAATCCTAAGCCCCTTGGTGGCCCTCACAGCCTTTGGAAACCTAGTCTGCTGACTGCCGCTGTTATCCATGTTATTCTCACTCACTGCTCCCCTCTCTTCTGGACCTGCAGATGAACATTCCAAGCTGTTCCCAACCCTGGACATTTGCACCTAAGGAACTTACCCCTTGACTTTCAAATGCCACTTCAAAAAGACCTTTGCTCACTCTAAGGTGGCCTCCCACCCACGACAATACTTCTTAAAATATTTTATCACTTTGTCTGTTCTTTGCCCTGTAAGAATTTTTTTTTTTTTTTGGTTTTTTTTTTCGAGACAGGGTTTCTCTGTGTAGCTTTGAGCCTTTCCTGGAACTCACTTGGTAGCCCAGGCTGGCCTCGAACTCACAGAGATCCGCCTGCCTCTGCTTTCCGAGTGCTGGGATTAAAGGCGTGCGCCACCACTGCCCGGCTGCCCTGTAAGAATTTAAACTCCACGAGGGTCAGGCTCTCCTTCACTATATCATATATTCCCAGTTCCTACAATATTGCCTGGCTCACAGTACCTTCCCTGTGTCGAATGAATGAAATAAGAAAACATTAATTAGTCTGAGGGTTAATTAACGGCCCCAACATTTCATTATAATTTGTTTTTAAGGTCAGTGTAATCTATGTTCTCCAACGATGACCAGAGCGATGTTACCACGACAGTTACTCGCGGTTCCCCACCTCAAGAGTGGGAGCTTGGGGCTGGAGGACTGGCTCAGCAGGAAGTGTTTCCTGCACAAGAATGAGGGCATGGGGTCAAATCCCCAACACCCGTAGAAGAAGTCAGGCATGGTTGTACACATGTCTGTCACCCCAGGGCTGTGGTAGACGGGTGGGTAGGCAGGTTAGCTGGGGGCAGGAGGATTAGTGTGGTTTTCTGGCTGCCAGTCTATCTCCAGGTTCAGTGAGAGACCTTGTCTCAAGGGAATAAGGCCAAGGGGATGGAGCAGAATTCCTGACATGCTCCTTTGGTCTCTATTCATGCTTGTGGGTGAGTGTATATGTATACACGTGTTCATGCACTACACAGTACAGCACACACACACACACACACACAACCTGAAGAAGAAGAAGAAGGAGAAGGAGAAGAAGAAGAAGGAGAAGAAGGAGAAGAAGGAGAAGAAGAAGAAGAAGAAGAAGAAGAAGAAGAAGAAGAAGAAGAAGAAGAAGAAGAAGAAGAAGAAGAAGGAGAAGAAGAAGAGAGTTGGAGCCTATGTGGGAGCGCATTTTCAGGTTCCTTGTGGCTTTACCCAGCAGGTCCACATAGAGAAGATGATTAGGACCACGGGCCTGAGTGCAGGTGTCTGAGATGGTCTGCACTTGGCTGTGCTGCTGGGGAGGTCTTTTGCGCCACCCCTTGGCATCTATAAATACCTTGGGGCAGAGACAGTGGGGGCTCATTGGAATAGGGTGCAGGCCCTCTCGAGGTTATCTTTCATTTCCTCTCTGTTGATCTCCACACTCTAAATCCTTCTCTCTAATATTTCCTGCTGCTTGCACTCAAGAAAACTCTGGGGAGCTGTGGGGTTGGTGGGTAAACGCCCCGCAAGCCTACACCCCTTTTCTTCGGATGGACCTGTGATATTCTGACTAAGATTACGTGGAGGAGTAAAGTTCATGACTGCAGAGCCTAGGTGCTGTGGAATAATCCTTTTCTACACTATGAATATGTATTACTCTCGTTGGTTAATAAAAAGCAGACAGGCCAGTAGCTGGGCAGGAAGTTAGGCTGGAAAGCCAAACTGAGAATGATGGGAAGGAGACGGACTGAGTCAGGGGAGATGCCAGCCAGCTGCCCAGGAAGCAAAACGTGCTAGAGGACAGGTAAAGCCACGAGCTGTGTGGCAAAATAAAAATTAATAGAAATGTGTTAATTTAAATATAAAAGCTAGTTAGTAATAAGCCTGAGCTATCGGCCGAGGATTTTCAAATAATATTAAGTTTCTGTGTGTTTGTTAATTTGGAAGCAGCTACCAGGGCAGGGAGGGGGCCGTCAGGACAGGAAATGTCCATCTACACCTAGGTTTGTTTTGTTTTTTAATATGCAACTCTGTATGTCTGTGCATGTGAGTACTCACATGATCCCTCAGAGCTGGGGTTGCAGGTGATTGTGAGCCACCATGTGGCTATTGAGACTTGAACTTGGGTCCTCTGCAAGAGCAGCTGGTGCTCCTTACCACTAAGCCATCTCTGCAGCCCCCCCTCCCCAGTCTAATTTTTAAGGTCTCTCAGCTGCTGCCTCTACCCCCTTAGAGACTGAGTCACCATGCATGAAAGACGGAAGACGGTACCATGGGCAGACAGAGACCAACAAGAATACGGTACCAGCTGCCACGCTTGCTACGACCTCAGAAGAGACCCTGCAGACTGTCCAGAGTTCTAAGACAGCACCAAGTGTGGGTTTAAGCCTGTCGGTGGTTTGTTACACAGCAATAGACAAAACAGTCTCAAACAACTTCATCTGTTGCTCCTCAGAAGTAAACCTTTTAGCCATGTTAGAGTAATTCCAAATTAAATAATTCACCACCAGCAGGCCACTCTAAGCAACCCAAGGGATTCACCTGGCCATGCACTCCCCCAGCTTCCCCCACATCGCTAAAATCACAAGATCTCCCTTTATTTTTCTGAGTGGATTTGAGAACATCCTGCATGGCTTTTATAGCCCCTTGATTTTAAAAATATTTGTTTATATACTGGAGTCTGTGTCCTAACTGTCCCTTTACAAATGATAGCTGATCACCTTAGAAGCCAAGCGTCAACCAGGTCAACTAAGATTGCCTCTTTCAGCCAGGCAGTGGTGGTGCACGCCTTTAATCCCAGCACTCGGGAGGTAGAGCCAGGTGGATCTTTGTGAGTTCCAGGCCAGTCTGGTCTTGCCTCTTCCCTCAGCCCTTCCCCTTGTAGCTTCTGGAAGGGACTGTGGGAAAGTGTTACAAAGCTGGAGACGAGAGACCTTGGGTGTTCCTTGGCGGTAGCTGGGGACCAGAGTCCTTGGGTGTTTCTTGGCGGTAGGTCTGGGAACTCCTTGGTGTGAGGAAACCTTGTATCGAATGATTTTCTTTCCTCTTTCCCACCCCGGTCTCCTTTCCTTCTTTTGTGGCTCCATCGTAGGGCGGTGTCTTTGGTTCTGGAAGGGCCAGGGGAGCAATGGGTGGTGAAGGGAAAAGAAAAGCAGGGTTTGTAAGTGATTGCCCACGATTCTGGAAAAGGCGGAGGGCCTTTTGGTCTCCTTCACTCCCACACCCTGCCTCCCTTCTCTCTACTTCTGGGGCGATGGGGGTGGATTTGTCTTGTGGTAGCAGCAACTGCAGATGTGATCATTATTGCCAGCAAGGAGAGCAGTAGAGGAAGGTGGCGTAAAGCAAGTGACATGGGATTGCTATCAAAGATATGTCAAGGGCTGGGGACACAGCTCAGTGGTTGGGCACTTGCCTAGTTTGGGTTTGATCCCCAGCCCTGAAAATAACCATAACAACAACAGTAACATTTGGCTACCACTTACTGGGTTTTGATGGGCCATCTTGCAATATCTACCATGGCTTACGTTTCTACAGGGAATCTACCTGTCCTCCATAGTGCTGGCCTGCAAACACCTGGGGACGATATGGTTATTGTTATGGGGTATCTGCCAAAGAAGACTGCTCAGACGTAGGTTTAAGCCAATAGAAAGTCTTTATTAGCCAGCTGGCCAGTACACTGGTTTGTTCAGATCCCAGTGTCGCCCCACGCCTTTCTCAGGAGGAGCTTTTAAGCACAAAACCCAGATTGATGTACTTCAGTTAGCAAGAACAGTTAGCCAGAGTGGAACTTCAGAAGCCACAAAGCAAGGTTAGGACATTTAGGGACTTTCCCAGAACTATGGACTTTGATGGATTAGATTTTTGTTCTTGTTTTGGCAGGTGGTCCTGTCTGTGTGTTGAGTTTTATGATCTGGATGGTACTTCCATCATGGAGTCAGTTGTGCTAAGGTCTGGGGACTCTGTTACAGTCATAAAAAGGAGCGTGGCATTTCGCTTCCATTAGCAACCATAACCAGCAGAGGGCACAGGTGGATTAGGAAGAAAAAGAAATCAAGGCAGAATTATGCTCCAACAATGGAGCAATTTTTAAATCATAAAAAATTCATAATCTTAGGCAGGTTAGCTTGATTGACTACGGAATCCTTTTTTTTTCCCTCTGGTATATGCTTCTTATAACACAATGTACATACCTTAAGCATATACAATAAGATGTGTTCGTTCACCCCTGGCAAATGCTTAAGGGTTTTTCTGTTGTTAGCATCTGCATGTGTCCTCTAGAACTTTTCATTTTGCATGGCTGGACAGCAACCAACGGCCCTACTCTGGCAGCTGTAGTCTGCTTTGACTGCTTTGGGTGCCTTACTGTGGCAGACTATGAGGCCTTTGAAATTGGATGATTCCAGTTTACATTGTGAGAGGAACCTGAGACTTTGGGGACAAGGGGTGGGAGGTAATGATTTAAAGAGATGTGTTTAATTGTCAGAGTGAAGTTGCCATGGTTGATCTCAGTCTTGAACTTGATAAGACCTAGAATGCCCAATGGGGAATTGTCCGGATTGGATGAACTGAGGTGAGAGGATCAGCCCACCCTTCGTGGGTGGAGCTCCTGGTGCTAACAGGAGAAAGCGAGCTGAACGTGAACATGCATTGCTCACTGACTCCTGACTGTGGGTGTGATGTGATGAGCAACCGGAGCTTCTGTTTCCACGATTTCTTTGCCATGATAACCTATTCCCTCAAACTGTAAGCTGAAATTAACCCTCTTCTCTCTCTCTCCCTCCCTCCCTCTCTGTCTCTCTTCCCCTCCACCCCCCTCTCTGGGTTTTTTGAGACAGGGTTTGTCTATGTAGCCCCGGCTGTCCTGGATCTCCCGCTGTAGACCAGGCTGGCCTTGAACTCAGAGATTCACCTGCCTCTGCCTCCCCAGCGAGGGGTTAAAGGCGTGCGCCACCACTGCCTGGCTGACCCTTCTCTTAAATGTTTCTTGTTTGGGGATTTTTTTTTGTTTTTTTGAGATAGGGTTTTTCTGTGTAGTTTTGGTGCCTGCCCTGGATCTCCCTCTGTAGACCAGGCTGGCCTCGAACTCACAGAGATCTGCCTGGCTTTGCCTCCTAAGTGCTGGGATTAAAGGCATGCGGTGGCGGCGGCCTTTGTTGGGGATTTTGTCTTAGCAACAAGACAAGTAACTAATGTACTTGCATAAGTGGAATGATACAGTCTTTGTTGTCTTGACACTAATTTACTTAGCATAATATTCTCAAAATCCGTACTGTAGCATCTAGCAGCATCCCCTCCTCTTTTAAAGGCTGAATGATATTCCGCTGTATGTATATGGCATATATGTACATGTATGTACGAATTCTTTCATTCATCTTTGAAAGATGGTTGAGTTGTTTCTACTAGTTGGCTACTTTGAATGCTGCTACATTTTTGTACATGTAGAAAAATTTTGTAGTAAGTTTTTGAAGTCTTGTTTTCTATTCTTTTGGGCACATAGTCTGAAGTGGTATTGCCAGGTCATACGATCCTTACATAAGGGACTGAGAATGTAGCTCGGTTGCTAGGGTGCTGCTCACCTAGCATGCACAAATTCCTGGGTTCAATCCTCAACTCCACACAAGACTGGGTATGGTGGTATATACCAACAATCCCAGCGCTCAGGGGGCAGGAGGATCAGAAGGTCAAGATCATTCTTGATTATTTCATGAATTTGAGGCCAGTCTGGGCTATGTGAGACCTTGTCTCAAACAAACAAAATAAAAACAACCACCTCAGGCTTTCAGGTTGGAATCTAGAAACCCTCACTTGAGAGTGTCTGTCAATAGCAGGAAGGGAGATCCGTGTTTGAGGCACGGTGATCTGACAGAATGGCTGGCCTATGTGGATCGGCTTATGCCTTGTTCCCCGGCACTCCCTTTCAGTCTCAGAAGCACCCTCATTTTGATGATGTGTGTGAAGTTTTTGTTTGTTTGTTTGCTTGTTTGTTTTTCTCGAGACAGGGTTCCTCTGTGCACTTTTGGTGCCTGTCCTGGATCTTGCTCTGTAGACCAGGCTGGCCTCGAACTCACAGAGATCCACCTGGCTCTGCCTCCTGAGAGCTGGGATTAAAGGCATGCGCCACCACCGCCTGGGGATGTGTGTGAAGTTTTATGCCTTTAGTCATGAATGACTTCTGGCCCAAGGCTTTTAAGATCAAGAAAGACCTGTATCATAGTAATAGGAGGGAACTATGGAGCCATGCAGATTTTCCTCGAAGAACATAGCTAGTTCATATGTGAGCAACTCTGGGTATCAAACCAAATTCAGACATGTTCTTCTGATCACTTGTTATGTTCTAGACTTCAGTGGTTCCCCCCTTATTCTCCACGTCCCCAAACACTACTTTAAACCTGACAGAATATAAGGTCATTCCAGGGTAGGAGGAGCAAACTTCTGGAAGGGTCCACATTGACTAAGAGGATCTGGAAAATGAGGACAGTTTTGTAACCATATGACACAATTTGGCGGACACCGTGGACGGGGTTGCTACACAACCACATGAGTCTTCGATGAAAGCCAAGTTTCAAGACTGAGTCCAGCTGCCAAGATGACTTCAGATAGTTCAGCGTGAACAGTAAGACAAAGATGTCATAAAATAGTGGGTTTTTTTTTTTTGAAACTGAAAATTATTTCTTTAAAAAAAAATGAAGTGTTTTGATAGCAAGTGTGTGTGTGGGGGGGTGGAAGTATGTGTATCTGTGTGTGTGGTGGTGGTGGTGGTGGTGGTGTGTGTGTGTGTGTGTGTGTGAACCAGACCAGATCCAAGAATCATGGCGGTACCCAGACTGAAGCAAACTGAGATTGGTTTGTTGGAACAAAACTAACGTGTATATCCTGGCAGCCTCAGGCCCTCATTCCTTCAGGGAATGGCTATTATTAGCACTACTTTATATTAAGTCCCAACCGGGGCAACTTCTCATAGTGGACATGTCAAAAAGAGGAGATTTACCATCTGTCCTCCGAGCTAGCAAATGGTGGGGATAATATTAAGTTGTCTGTCTGAAGCCCCAAAGGTTAATCATAATTTTGAAAGGTCTTACTAAAAATACTTTTTTCCTCCCCAGACAGAGATCATTTCAATGAGCATCGATTGTGAGTTTGTTGGCTGGCTAGGGGATACAAAATAAATAAAACCAAGTCTCTCTTGTCGAGGATGAATATTCTAGTAAGTTAAGTTTCCTGTGGTAAATTAGTTGGGTATAACATTCAAAATTCTTGCCATATCCTCTTAATTGTTTACCTGATATTTTTCTAATCTTATTTACTGCAGTAATTTTTAAATATACCAACTTACCTTTGTCTTAAAGAATGTTTGAGGACTCCATAGAATTAATGTTCGAGAAATATATTTTATATATATGTATGTACATACATAGACATTTAACAATAAACACATTTATTGGACATTTAACAACAAATGAACTTTTAATAGTGTCCAATGTTTTCTCCTGGATAATCTAAAGCTGTCTTAGTATTCCTCCACACAGAAAGCAGACACCATAATGACAGAATAAGTCAGCTCACGGTTTTGGAGGTAGTAGTCCATGGTTGGTTGAGCCCATGGCTTCGGGCATGTGGCGAGGCAGCATGCTGTGCTAGAAGCAGGAAGTGAAGTCCATCTCATGACCAGGAAGAAAAAGACGATGAGGGGTCCCCAGATCCCACAATGCTTTTCAAGGGTACACCTCCCATGGCCCAAAGATGTCTCACCCAGCCCTATTTTCTTAAAGGTGTCACCACCACAATTCATGAAGATGAAGGTCATATGGACCCTTGGAGGACACTTAAGATTCGAACTGTAGCAATGAGATACATTCTCTCACCCCTCAGATGGCTCTATTGGAAGAGACAGACAATTACAACTGTCGTCAAGAATCAGAACCTTCATAGATTACTGGTAAGAATGTGAAATGTCACAGATGGCCTTAAAAAGGGGTTGGCAGGCCCTCAAGAATGGTGAGTTACAGAGCTAGCAAGGATTCTAGCTGTTTCCTTCCTAGGAGTATAAGTGAGGGAAATGAAAATGTAGATCTACGTGGAAGCCTGTACATGGATATCCATAGCAACACTATTCCTAATAACCCCAAATGGAAAAAATCCACAGATTTGTCAGCTGATGACTGGATAAAGGCAACTATTACCATGCTCTTGTTGATACGATGGATCAATATTTGGTGTCCAGAAAGGAATGAAATGTTGACTCATTACAACATGGGTGAATTCTGAAAATATGCTGCATGAAAGAAGCCAGTCACAGAAGGTCACAGACCACATGATTACTCTTTTATAAAATATCCTGAGAAGGTGAACCCATAAAGAGAAAAAGTAAATCATCAGTTGCCTAGGGCCAGGGGAAGGGTGGGACTGGGGGAGGGTGACTGCACACTTGTGGGGTTCTAGGGTGTGTGATGCGATGTTATGAAACTGGGATGTTTGCACAATCCACGAAGCTGTTACAAAACAGTTTGAGGCATGAGCCAGTTGGTTCCCTGACCAGGAGCTTGCCAGCCTTTGTTATAGACACGTTCGTAGAGGATGACAGGTGAACTTTCTTGATCTTTCTAGTGGGTTCAGTCATTTGTCTCGATGGCTATATCCCCCCGGGTCTACTAATGAGGGGACTTGCATGTCTTAGAGCTGTGGGATGAATGCAATAGTGACGTAATGTCTACCTGGTGACTTTGATTAAAGCCAGGAATTTAGGAATTTAGCCTATAAATTCAGATGGCTCGCTGTTAAATCCAGTTGGTGCATTGACACTAGGTTGTGAGGGCTTTAAATTAGTCCCAGACAAGCAATCATCCTGCCAATCACTCTTATCCTAGACTCCTTCACCGCTGTCTTACCCTGTTTAGGATACTGTAACAAAATACCATCAACCTGGCTTATAAGCAACATAAACCTATTTCTCACAGTTCTGATTGCCGAGAAGTCCAAGATCAAGCCACAGACAGCCTTGGTGTCTTGTAGAGACCACATATCTGGTTCATATACAGCCATATGCTCCCTGTATCCCACAAAGTATAGAGTGGGAGCTCTCTGGTATGGTCTGAATATGGTTTGCCTTCCCTGAAATTCCTGTTAGAGTTTAATCTCCACTGTTAGGTATTGAGATTGAACACTTAATTCAATTATGGCGTTTGAAAGTAAGAGCCTTGTAAAGTGATTAGGATTAGCCACCAGACTGGAGCCTCCATGACTCGACTGCAGCCTTAATAGGAAGGGGCCAGCCAATACACATACGCACACACTCCCAGCGTCTCCTGCTATGTGATAGGTACCCTATGCCACCTTGGTATTCTGCATGCAAGAAGGTCCTCACCAGAGGGGGAGTTGACCTTGAACCAGAACTATGAGTCTTCATGAATTTCCTTTTTTTTAAAAAAAAAGAATACCAGCCGGGCAGTGGTGGTGCACGCCTTTAATCCCAGCACTCGGGAGGCAGAGCCAGGCGGATCTCTGTGAGTTCGAGGCCAGCCTGGTCTCCAAAGCGAGTTCCAGGAAAGGCGCAAAGCTACAGAGAAACCCTGTCTTGAAAAACCAAAAAAAAAAAAAAAAAAAAAAAGAATACCATCCACAAAACATCTTAGGGGAGAAAGGGTTTGTGGTGGTTTGAATGAAAATGGCCCCTGTAGTCTCATGTGTTCGAATGGGTCTCCAGTTGGTGAAACTGTTTGAGAAGGATTAGGAGGTGTGGCCTTGTTGGAGGAGGCGTATATTGGGGGTGGGCTTTGAGGTTGCAAAAGCTTGTGCTATTCCAGTTAGCTCTCTCTCTCTGTCTCTCTGTCTCTCTGTCTCTCTGTCTCTCTCTCTGTCTCTCTGTCTCTGTCTCTGTCTGTCTCTCTGTCTCATACCTGTGGATCAGATGTGGACTCTCAGCTGTCATATTAGTGCTTGCCTTCTTCCATGCTTCCCACCATGATGGTCACGGACTCTAACCTCCAGGAACCATGACCTCTAAATCAAACACTTTCTTTCATAAGTTGCCTTGGTCATGGTGTCTCTTTAGAGCAATAGAAAGGTAACCCAGACAGGGTTTGTTTTAGCTGACAATTCCAGGTGGCAGTCCATCTTTGAGGGGAAGTCATGGATTGCAGGGACTTGAAAAGCCAGGCACATTACATCCGCCACGAAGAGCAGAGAGAGTGAAAGCAGCATGCGGGTGCTCCGCTGACTCTTTCCTTTTCATTCAGTTGAGGGCTTGGCCCACAAAATGGCTCTACTCTACCCGAATTCAGAGTAGCTGTTCCCACTCATGTAACACAATTTAAAAGAAAAATCCTTCACAGGCCCACCTCAGTGACCCCCTTCCAAGGTCATTCTAGATTATATCAAGTTGACAATCCAAACTAACTAATGCTATATCTAAACTTATGGGATTGACATGCTTAATAAGAGCTAGATAGGCCAACAATGATTCTCTGAATGCTGGAGAGGCTGAGAACCCTGAGGTCCTGCAGCTGCTCAGTTCATGAGGCTGGATGCCTCAGCAGCACCAATCTGGTATTGAAGGCCTAATGGATTTCTGGAAAGCCATTGGTCTTCAGTTAATGTTAGAAGGCCAAAGAGGATGGAACCTGGTATCAGCCTGGCAGCAGCAGCAGCAGCAGCAGCAGCAGCAGCAGCAGCAGCGATAGGTAGATGCACACACCAGCAAGAGGTGAAGGTGGGCAGGCAAAGCCCTACTGCTTTTTCCTGCTTATCTCTTCACACCTGGGCTGTTGGAAGGCACTGCTCCTGCTGTGGGAGAGCCTGTCATCACCCAGCTCATCCTTCCTAGAAATGACCTTACAGATGTGCTGCTGTCCTGGTTTGCTTTCCACTGCTGCAACAAATGCCATGATGAAAAGCAACTAGGAGAGGAGAGGGTTTATCTTTCACCTTACAGTCCACCATCCAGGGAAGCCAGGGCAGGAACCTGGAGGCAGGAACTGAAGCAGAGGCCATGAAGGAACAGCTTCTTGCTGACTTGCTTTCCTCTAGCTCATGCTCAGCCTGCTTTCACATACACTTATGTAGGGATGATACCGCCCATAGTGGGCTGGGCTCTTCGACATCAATCATCAACCAGGAAAATGTCCCACATCTACATCCACAGGCCATCTACGGTGGGCAATTCTTCAGCTGCAGTATCCTTTTCCCAGATATTTCAAGTTGACAAGTATAAAGTGAACTATAACAGCTGCTGAGATGATTCCAGATCTTGTCAAGTTGACATCGAGATTAACCATCACAGGGCTGGGGATAGGTGGCTCAGTTGGTAGAGAGCTTTCCTAGCGTGCAAGAAGACCTAGTTCTGACCCCCAGAGCTGCATAAACTCATCGAGGTGGGCTATGTTCTTGGTACTCAGGAGGTGGAGGCCAGAGGATCAGAGGTTCAAAGTCATCATCAACCACACAACGAGATCAGTCTGGAATACACAAGACTCTGTCTTAAGAACAAACAAAATAAAACAAACAGAGTGCTAGGCATTTTAAGAAATAAGCTGTGATTTTCCTGCTTTTCAATAACTCATTTATGCTCTGATTTCTAGAGTATTTTGTGTTCAATCTCTCTCTCTCTCTCTCTCTCTCTCTCTCTCTGGCCCAGGTGGTGCTAGCTGAGAAAAGGAAAAACCAGAAGAGATTCCTTGGTTTTATCGATGTCAGGAGGAAGGATTTCTAGAAAGATATAGATCAATATGGAGAAAACACAGCCCTAAGAGTCTGTGCAGACCTTGGGTTCATATGTACATGATGAATAAACAGAAATGCCCATCTTTTAGTAGAGCAGGGAAGACTGACAGGGCTAAATATTCGGAGGGATTCTGAATTTAATGAATCATCCATGCTTAAGAAAAAATACTGAGATTTTCCTCTGAGGTAAGAATTTTAATGGAGCTAATGATGCTACTAAAAGAATCCAATCTGAGCTCATTTACAGCGCAGAGGGAGCATCCTGATGAGCAAGTGCTCTGATCTTCTGCAGAATTAATTGGAAAGAAAATGTTGACAGAGGTTATTTCCAATCCAGTTCTGGAGTTTGAATAACATCTACCTATGAGGACAACACTTAGGTTTCTGACACACGGTGCATGTATTTGCTGGGTCACAGACTGTCATAAGCACTCCCATAGCTAATTATGGAGTGCTAAATGCAGAGAGATCAGACCCATTGCCTATTTCAGGAAGCTCACAGTGTAGTGAGGGGAAGAAGTTAGTCACAAAGTAACTGCACTATAAAGTGGCATGTGTAATAGGTAGGTAATAACTGTACCATGAAGTAGCAGCTGATATGTGGCCAGACTTTGGCACTATATACTAAGAAGGAGGCATCTTATATCTTAACCAGTCAGAAACGTGTTCACAAGGAGGAGGCATTGTTGACGAGGCTTAAAACACACCATCTTAGTCAGAGTTCTATTGCTGTGAGGAGACACTATGGCCATGGCAACGCTTATAAAGATTTAACTGGGGCTGGCTCACAGTTCAGAGCTTTAGCCCATTATTGTTGTGGCAGGAAGCATGGTGGCATACAGGCAGACATGGTGCTGGAGAGGTAGCTGAGAGTTCTACATCTTGATCCACAGGCGGCAGGAAGAGAGAGAGAGACACTGGGCCTGGCTTGGGCTTCTGACACCTCAAAGCCCATCCCCGGTGACACACTTCCTCCAACAAGGCCACACCCACTCCAACATGGCCACACCTCCTAATCTTCTAAGTAGTGTCTCTCCTTGATGACTAAGCATTCAAATATGAAGGGCCCTCGGAGTCGGCAGAGGACCCACCCAGATACCCAATTCTCAGCACCAAGGGATTTATTACTCTGGAGGGACAAGCAGGTGGTGGGGATGAGGTGGGGTATGGCCTATGTCTGGATTGGGCAAAGACAGCAACAGGTGGCTGGGTTTTTAAGGAGAAAAAAGGGGAAGGTCTGTGCTAGGATGAGTTGGGTAAGTCCTGATTAGACCTGTTAGCCAGTGTAGCCAAATAATTAATCTTGACTTGCTGGTTTTGACCTTGGTGGGTAAGTCAGGCATAAGGAAATGACCAAATAAGGGAACAGACACTGGTGGCTAGCTTTAGGAATTAGCAAGGGGGAGAGAAGGGCGTGGGCAAGACCTGCCCACGCCGTGTTTGCAATGAACGGGCTTATTAGAGAGCCCTTCGGACTATATGAGCCTGTGGGGGCCATTCTTTTTCAGCCACCGTAGACACTAACACGTCTGTAGTCTAGGCCCTGGGGTATGAAGAAAGAACCTTCCAAGGAGTCGGTGTCATAACAGCAAAGGCAAAGCGATGTACAGGAAACAGCTGTTATTTGGCTGGGCTTATAAATTAAACATGTTTGGGAAGGAGGGCAGCAGGAACTGTGGCTGGGAAGGTAGGCGGGAGTCAGACCCTGAAGAGCTTTTCATTTATTCACTCGTTCGTTCATTCATTCATTCACCCCACAAATATCCACAGTACCTAGCACTGTACCTGACACAGTGAGTAAAAACCCACGCAGGCGCCTGAGTGCTATCCTTCAGTGCCCGTCCTCACACATCTGCAACCAGAAACCCAAACATCCCTGTGGGGAAATCAAGTCACATTGTGTATTTGTGTCCCAACTGTCATATTGACTTGGCCAGCCTTCGCGATGGTGGATGTGTGTGTACACCAGTGAGCACGCCACCTCCTCCTTGTCTTGTAGGGGTTCAGAAGGAATCCCGAGGAAGACAGAAGCACATTTGACAGCAATTTTATGTTCAAGCTGCGTTCTTGCGTCACTGAGCTGGGTCAGATTCCTTAGCAGGTTTGCAAGGACCTGACCATCCTTGTCTGAGAGACCGCGCCTTCTGCAGTTCATTCTGCAAGAGGCTGGGCAGGCTCTTTTTGTCCCAGAGAGGGTGAAAATACAGCGATGACCCCCATCTTGGTGGCCGATCCATTAAACAGGCCAAATTTGGTCTTCGGCAACCGGACTGCGGCCCGGAATTTCCAAGGCCAAATCCTTGCAGCTGTGTTCAGCCTTGAACTTGGCTCGAAGGTCAGTCTACCAGCTGGGCTGTGGCATGCATGCCTCAAGGGGCAGTTGAGACTAGACAAACCCAGATTTTTTTAAAGTGGGGAATACAGCTGTGCAGGCTATTGAAGAGGTTGAGTCTATGTTTAAGCTCTTTAAAAAAAAGAAATGTGATGTTACAAAATGTTAGAGATAGAGATGGGGATAATTGAAATGTGGGGCGATGATATACCAGACAATTAAAATGGAATGGAAGAATGCATCCAGGAAGGTGATCAGCAACTCCAGAAAAAATGAAAAAGGACGCTTCCCAGTCTGTTACCAGGGTGGAAGGCAGAGGCAGGGGTAGGCTAGGCTTTCTCAGTCGGGTGACCTGGTGGAACTCCTTGTCCCTGGGTCCAACACTGAACACTCTGGGGACGACAAGGGAACTCATCTTCACCAACCCTCCCGCAGAGCTTCGGGCCCTTGCTGATGAATGGGATGTACCGCTCACAGGTTAGTTTTCAAATCATATCGTTTCTGGACATACCGAGTCCTTCTCGCAGCCCCTCAGCCTGAAATCCAATATTGGGCTTGCCTCACTAGGAAAACAGCCTTGGCCTGACCCCCAGCTAAATGTAGGAACTGCAGCAGGCTTTCTTTGGGCCGCCAACCAGCTCTGAAATAAAGACACCGATATTATTAGCTATGAAGGCTCGGTCTTATCTTACGCTTGTTCCACTAGCTCTTATAACTTAATTTAACCCTTTTAGCTTCGTCTACATTTGGCCTCAGGCCTCTTTACCTTTCATTCTGTATGTTCTACTTTTCCTGCTTCCTCTGTGTCTGGCTGACTGGCATCTCCCTCTTTTTCTCCCTCTTCCTCTCTCTCTCTCCAGCCTAGATTCCTCTTCCTACTCATTCTCTCGGCCTGCCAGCCCCGTCTATCCCACCTCTGCCTAGGTACTGGCTGTTCAACTTAGGCACCTGGTGCCTTAGGCAGCAAGGCGAAACAGCAACACACCTTTACGTAATTAAACAAATGCAGCAGAAACACAGGCAGCGCACCTTTACACAGTGAAAGTAATAGTCCACAACATAAACAAATGTAACACCGCTTTACGTAGTTAAAGTAATAGTCCACAACAAGGAACCGTTTTTAAAAGCCAAGTTTGTGCTCAGGTGACTCTCACTGTTCTCGGGGATAGAAGGAAGAGTGTTAGAGGATAACAGCTAAGGATACAGGACCAACATAGTTAGGCAAAGATGTAAGACAGTTCACGATTGGCTGCTAATTTCTGTGTCTTCTGTGTTGGGAAGGTACCCTTGTTAAACTGCCTTGCTACCATGGTGATAGTTACTAAGAAATACAAAGATGCATATCTGAACAGGTTACAGACCTCCCTGTGAGATATATATATATATATATATATATATATATATATATATATATATATAGCTTTTACAGAAAAGTGGCTCTTTTTATTACATTGTTATGCAGAGATGTGGATTGAACTCACGGCCTTCCCCCCTGCTAAGCAAGCTCTCTATCACCGAGAGCTACATCAAAAGCACAGAAGGATGGCTCTTACATCCAGTCCATGGCCTGCGCGACTCTCTGCATTCAAATCCTTAACAAAATTGGACTTAGAGCATGCGGACACATGCAGGCTGACCCTGCACAGTCTGGGGTTTATCCTGCTGCTGAGCATCTCCTTCTCAGATTTATGACAGCTTGGAATCCTTTGGGGACTCTGCCATCGCTCTGGAGGACCTCGGGGTGAGGATAAGAACTGGCTCTTGGCAGGAAACTTCCCACTGTGTCTATCTCTACAGGCTGAGGCCCTTTCACATGCTCTTGGCATAATTTTCCCCCAAGAGGCCTTTCTGCCTTCGGTGACAGTAGTAATTCCCTGGGCTTTGAAGATCAGTCTGTATCCGTGACGATGGAACTGAAGGACATGGCTAGTGCTGGCTTCTTGGTGGTGACCCATCTGAGGGTTTTGTTTTCCCCAAAGGAAAGTTACACATGACAAAGAGCACAGCTTCTTGTAAAGAAAGATATTTCTCCTTGACCAGATGTCCATGTATGCCTATATAACAGCATAGATACACCGTGAGCTTGTTGTATACTATACAGAGTACTAGACTAAGTACCAGGGAAGACAAGAGAAAATCATCTGCCAGGCATGCTGGCTTACACTTGTAATTCCAGCATGTGGGCTGTAGTGGGTGCTGTTTGAGCCATGCCCTAAAGCACTGCCCCTAGTAAGGCAGCTGTAGCTGTTACATCTGCCTATGACCTTGAGGTACCGGCCTCTTGGGTGTGGCCACCGGGGACCCTTAAGATCTGGGATGCACTTAGGCTGGCCCCTCTTGGCTACCTCGTGGTTCTGGATGCTGAGATCTTGGACCACACCGTTCAGCGTGGGACATAGTTCAGCTTTCCCAGACCCTACAATAAATATCCCATGGTTGTGAGTTTACCCCCAAATATCCTTTGATCATTAAATAGACTCAGTGGATTTATCCCATTAATGGGCAGCTGAGGCAGGAGGTTTGCCATGAAGAGAAATGAAGACTGGGCCACATAGTTTTGGGCCAATCTAGACCACAGAGTGGGACCTTATCTCAAAAATAAAACAAACAAATGAACCCAGGTACTACAGAATGTAGAACAATGGAATAGAATAGGGAACCCAGAAATAAACCCCCACAGGTACAGCTACCTAATTTTTGACACAATTGCCAAAAAAACATGTGTTGAAAGGAAGATGGTCTTGTCAACAAATCCGGGGAGCTGGATTTCCACACAAAGAGGAATAAAACTAGAGACGTAGTTCTCACGTTAAAGGTCTTAACGTAAGACTTGGAACTTGCAAGCCACAGGAGGAAAATGTAAAGAAAGTTCTTCAAAATAGGCACAGGCAGGATTTTCTGGGAACGACCCTGATAGCATAGAAAACAGCCCCGGGAACTGACATAATGTGGTTAATGAAAACTTAAGACGCTTCTGTGCCTCTAATCAAACAACGACCAGAGTGAAGAGATGGCCTTCTTAATTGAGGTTCCCTCCTTTCAGATGACTTTAGCTTACCACATTGACATACAAGTTAACATGTAACTAGCCAGCTCAGGGAGATGGTGATATCAGAACTATTTACCATTCTCAACACATACCAGTTACCTCTACAACAACGAGTAGACTGAGCTCCTTTCAAAGCCTGCCCAGGTCAGGAAGCAGCTCTTGTAGGAAAGCAGGAACCAAGGCTATGATGAGAAGGACTGACAGACAGACATATTGAAGGGCTGGAGTCAGAG
Source organism: Peromyscus californicus insignis (assembly GCF_007827085.1). NCBI lineage: Eukaryota > Metazoa > Chordata > Mammalia > Rodentia > Cricetidae > Peromyscus > Peromyscus californicus. The sequence goes on from NW_026294535.1 coordinate 38,591,959, forward strand.
CTATGGAAGCTCACCAAAGGACATCCAAGTCAGTAAAGCTGGAAGGAAGAAAGGGAGTGTGAGGTGACCTTTCCTAAAAGCCATGCCACAGATGAAGAGAGCGTAGTCACAGATGAAGAGAGCGTAGTGCCACAACCCAAGTTGTGTTGGTACTCTGGACGGGCCCTGGCTGTCAGCGTCCATTCCAGACTTCTAGTGTACTTTCTTAAGCTGCACACTGTAAAAAAGGAGGAACCGCATGTCTTCCATCATCAGGTAGAGTTCTGCTTCTGCAGTTCGATGCACTTGGAAGGTGGATCCCAGGCCACTGCCATCTGCTTGGTTTCTGCTGGCAGATGTAGGTTGGACACATTGGACTTCACTGTAGGAGTACTGCAGTGTCTAGGAACTAACTCTGTGGGCGTTGAGCGGTAGACGAAGGACAGAGTTGACTCCATTACCCTTGGAGTACGTCCTTGAACTCAACAGTCTGGTGGCTGCTCGACACAGCCTGCTTGCCTAATTACTGCAGAAGTAGCAGCTCCCCTGGAGACTTGTTTTTAAGAATCATGACTCAGGGTCTGCTAAAGAATGCTTTTTGGCTTTCTAATGATTTTGCAAGCTCCTGGTACCTTGCTTTCTCTTTCTTTTCTTTCTTTCTTTCTTTCTTTCTTTCTTTCTTTCTTTCTTTCTTTCTTTCTTTCTTTCTTTCTTTCTTTCTTTCTTTCTTTCTAAGAATGGTTTATTGCACCTGATTCTTTCGCCAAATATACTGACAGATTTTTCTTTCAAAATATAAAAAGGTGCCATGAATAATGAACACCATTTGCAGGGGTCAGAAGAACAGCAACCTTTCTTTATCAAGGGCCAAGATAGAAAATATTTTAGGTTTTGTGAGCCATGTGTAATTCTCTTTCTTCATCTTCCTCTTTCTTCTTCTTCCTCCTCCTCATCTTCTTTCTTAATAAAACTTAAAGGCATAAAAACCAAAAACCATCCTGAAAACCTGAAATGTTTCAGACTTTGGTTTGCTGACCCTTGATAGAGTGTGCTGGCATGATATGAAGAAATATCAAAAAAACAAAAATTGAAAGCTCCCCAATTCTTCCAACTGCGGTTATGGTTGATATTGTTACCAGATTAGAGAGCTCATCAGCAAATCCTAGGACAGGATCATTGGCTGATCAAGGGAGACAACAGAATTCAGTAAATTAGAAGCTGCCCCATGCCTATGCAACTCGGACATCCAGTCTAGTGATTTAAAAAAAATGCGGTGCTGGGGAGATGGCTCAGTCGGTCACGTGTTTGCTGTGGACGCATGATGGTCTGAGTTGGGGATCCAAAAACTGTGTGAAAGCCCCAGGACCATGCTGCTAATCTGTAATTTGTTTGGTGAGGAGGTAAAGGCAGGCAGATCCCTGACATTCACTGGTCAACCAGTCCAGCTGACTCAGTGAGCTGCGGGGTCGGTGAGAGACTGTCTCAAGAACTCAGGTGGAGAACAATACAAAGGCACCTCACATAGACTTCCGGCCTCCACATGGTACTGGTGGAGGTGCAGGGATTCGAAGACATCCACTGAAGATCATTGCCATCTAGGAATGGAGGTACATGTGCCGCGGGCTGTAGAGCTGGAGGGGCCGGGTTACTCCTGCCCTCTGAGGCCCAGATGATTCCATCATGAGCTCCAGATGCTCAGCAGGGCTGCAGGACTTGGTGTTGGCCTCCTCAGTCTTGCTTTAGCTCCGCCTTTCCCTGCTAGCTCTCACCCTTCCCTTTGGAATGAGAAAGTTTACTTTGTATGTTGGAAGTACACAACTTGCTTTTTATTTTATAGGGGCTTACAGTAAGCCCGATAAGCCTCTCCACTGACACAGCAATCCAAATCAGACCAAATCAGACCGAATTAGAAAAAGCACTGGCTTAAAGGGTAAAGTGTTTCCAGGTGATTCTCCAGCCCCCCCAGAGAGGAGACAGGATGAGAGACCAGAAAACTACGTGTCTGTTTTCTGGGGTGCAGCTTTTATACACTATGGGAGTGGTCTTGAGTCTCTTTGGGGGGAAGAGCTGTGTTTGGTGGGCTTTGAAGGGGTGGGTTTGGGGAAAGAGATGGAGGAGGGGAGTTGAGGTGGATCTTCCGCCAGAATATTCCAGACTCTTTGGGTATAGGGATACCAGGGTGCCAGGGGCTGAGGTGGAACTCCACCCGAACACACACTGTAAGCAACTAGGAATGTATTTTCATCATGAGATGGCCATAACCCTATGGAGCCTAGGGGTAGAATGTGCTTTGGCTGTGTCCGCAGAAGGTTTATGTGTTTGAACACTCGATCCTTAGTGGGTGGTGCTCTTTGGGAAGGTGTGGAACCTACTGGAGATGGATTAATGCTAGGGGAAGCGGGTCATTGAGGGAAGGCCTCGAGGTTTTAAAGCTGGGTTCCATTTCCTGTCCACTGTCTGCTTCCATAGTGTAGCTGGCGACCTGCTCCGGCCACCATGCTTCTCTGCCTGCCACTGTGTGATCTCTGCCATAACGGAACAATCCCTTCAAACTGTAAGCCAGAACGAAAGTTCCCATCTCTGACTTGGTCAAGCGCTTTATTCAAAAAGCGAGGCAAATGACTAAAGTGGGAAAATACCTTTCTAGAACTCTGTTTTCCATCCTCCTGTGTATATATATATATATATATATATATATATATATACACACACACACACACACACTTCTGGACATATTCCAGAAGTAGAACTGTCGAATCATAGAATAGTTCTGCTTTTATTATTGAACAATCTCTGCATTGTTTTCTAAAATGACGGCGTCATTTGACAGCCCACCAGCAGAGCACAAATGTTCCAGTTTCTCCGTACCCTTGCCGTGATGGCTGATCTTGTCAACTTGATTGTATGGAGACATGCCTAGGTTAGTAAAGGACATAAAGAGTGTATGGGGATTTCCAGAGAAGGCTGGCTGAGGCGGGGAAACCTGCCCTGAGTGTGGGCAGCGCCACAGGCATCTTAGGCTGTGGACCAGATAGAATAAAGGGGAAAGGAGAAAATCCGATAATTAAGGCATTCTCTCTCTCTCTGTCTCTGTGTCTCTTTTTGTTTCTCTGTGTGTCTGTCTGTCTGTCATTGACCACCCCCCCAGTCTGTTTCTTTGTGTTTCTAAGTCTCTCTCTCCTGACCACCATCATGTGAACTGCCCTGCCCTGCCCCACTACCACGATGGACAGAATCCTTTGAAACGATGAAAAGGAGCCTTTATTCTTTTAAGTCAGTGGTTCTCAACCTTCCTAACGCTGTGACCCTTTAATACAGTTCCTCATGTTGTGGTGACCCCCAACCACGACATTATTTCATTGTTACTTCATGACTGTAATGTTGCTACTGTTATGAATTGTAGTGTAAACATCTGTGTTTTCCAATGGTCTCAGGTGACCCCTGTGGAAGGTCATTCCACCCCCCAAAGGGGTCACAACCTACAGGTTGAGAACTGCTGTTTTAAGTTGCTGCCGTGGATCTTGTTACAGCATTGGTGAAAACTCTGAACACTCCAGAGACGTGGAGGCTGTGACCACTTGACCATGGAGTTCAGAAACCTTTGGAGAATTGAGAGGTGCAGGCTCTCCAGCCAGATCTCAGAATGCTGTAAGCAGAATGTGATTTTAGTGGTGTTTCAGATGACCAGAGTTGTGGCAGTGTGAAAGAAAATGGCCCCCAAAGGGAGTGGCACTATTAGGAGGTGTGGCCTTGTTGGAGGATGTGTGTCACTGTGGGGGTGGGCTTTGAGGTCTTTTCTGCTCAAGCTTCCCTCAGTGTGACTTTCAGACCATTTCCTGCAAGATATAGGACTCTTAACTCCAGCACCATGACTGCCTGCACACCGCCATGTTCCCTGTCATGATGACAATGGACTGAACCTCTGAAACTGTAAGCTGCCCCCTCAATTAAATGTTTTCTTTATAAGAGTTGCTGTGGTCATGGTGTCTCTTCACAGCAATACAAAAAAAAAAAAAAAAAAAAAAAAACCCAAACATACCTAAGACACCAAGAGTTGTGGGATCTGGACAGAGCACCATGGCACCCATTGGAAATGTCAACAGTGATTATCTCTGGGTTTGGAATTAAGAGTGGTGGTTTTTCTATTCTTTATTTGTATTGTTTTGAATTTGTCATAACGAGCATAGACTTGCTCTAAGGATTAAATGAAGTAATTCAAATAAAGCACTTAGCACCTTCACTGACTTTAATTACATATACAATAAATTTACCTGTGATATTTTGTATATAGCTTTTTATTTGCTTTCATTGTTGGGGACCGAACCCACAGCCTCCTGCATGTTAGGCAAATGTTCTGCTGCTGCACTCCTGGCCCTAGATTACATTTAGAATACAAATAGACATAGGTAAGTGTATTGACTACTTAATGAACATATCTAATTTAAAAAGAAAACGTAAGTGTAGTTATTACCCAGAAGAATGAAAGTGGGAAAAGTATTTGAAATAATACATGGACTTTGCTCTTCACTTTGCTTTGTTATGAGTTGTAGAGGTCTTTCTTCTTTTGACATTGTTTCTCTCCAGTGCTGTCCAGTAGGGCGTTTTGTGACAGGAAGTTTCTGTACCTGTGCTGTCTGTGCAGTACGGCACCCACTGCATGTGGGTAGTTATCAGCATCTGAGATGTGGAATTTCAATTTTCAGTAGTTTCTCTGCTGGATAGTGGTTTTTTTTTTTTCTTTTTTTTTTTTTTTTTGGTCAACTTGACACAAGCTAAGGTCATCTGAGAGGAGGCAATCTCAATTAAGAAAATGCCTCTATAAGACTGGGCTGTGGGCAAGCCTGGAAGGCCATTTTCTTAATGAGTGATTTGATGGGGGAGGGCCCAGCCCATGGTGGGTGGTGTCATCCTTGGGCTGGTGGTCCTGGGTTCTATAAGAAAGCAGGCTGAGCAAGCCAGGGGAAGCAAGCCAGTAAGCAGCACCCCTCCATGGCCTCTGCATCAGCTCCTGCCTCCAGGTTCCTGCCCTTGACTTCCTTTCGTGACAGACCTAGATGTGAATGTGCAAGCCAAATAAACCATCTCCTCCCCATCTTGCTTTTGGTCATGGTGTTTCATTACAGAAATAGTAACCCTAACTAAGACAATTTTAGTTTCATTTGCTTATATAAACAACCACCTGGCTACTTACACGGGGCAATGCAGCTTAAGAGCAGTATTCACTAATGGGTAGGGAACAGAACTGAAACAGTCCGTCTTTCTTGAATTTGGGTTAGTCCCTCAGCCCATGACTTTGTAATTCCCCCGTCCTGACTCCAAAAGCTCATTATAATTAGATGTGTAGGAAAACAAAATTGGAAGAGCTAATTAAACATCAAAGGCTGTGTCTGTTTTGTTAAACAGATGCTAATTTATTTACATATAAAAGTAAAAGGAACTCAGTCGGAAGTTAGGTGCCAAAGAGCTATCTAATGCATTGCCAACTGGGTAATGACTTTAGTAAATTACCTGAGGGGACAATAGAAGAGGTTGGTTGTTGTACATCAAGAGGTTGGTCCCTGTTCATAAGCCAAGGAAGGCTTCTTGACCAAAATCTGCTTCAACCACACTCCTGATATAGTAAGAGGCGTTCGCACAAATACTTTAAAAATGCCTACACGACAAGAGGGAAGTCTCTTACTGCTGAGGTCCAGGCTGCATGTAGGGCTAGCTCAGAGCCAGCCTCCTGCCACTGCCAGGTGCTGGGTTTTAGCCGTGGGCCACTACATCTAGCCGGAAAGACTGATCTCAGTCTGTACTCTCAGCCTTTCTGGTCCCTTTGGTTTTGCACTTTGGACAAGGTGCTTACATTTTCAGAGCTTCCTTTTCCCTGAATTCAGAAGGCACTGGCCACACCGGTCTTGACTCGGAGGAGTGTTATTAGTGAGGCATGAAACGCTTGGTACGCAGTAAGTGCTACATCAACCACAGTTTCACTATTGATGGTACTATGTTCAGAAACTGATCAGGAAAATGGAAGTAAATCCAGATAACACGAAATCTAAGTAATAAACACATTGTTGTGAAATTATAAAATCATTTTATGCTCCTTAAGCCAAAGACTGAATGTCTAACACCATTTGAAAATTAATATTTTTACTCACTGAAAGTTTCATACATTAATATTAATATGTACTAATTAATATACTAATATATTGATCTTATCCATCCACCACTGCCTGCCTCCAACTCCCCCAAGTACCCCCTATTTCCATTTCCCTCCCAACTTTATGCCTTTTTAAGTTATAACTCCTGGAGTCCAGTTAGTGCTCCCCATACGTGCATGGGTATGTGCCCATCCACCGGGACGTGAGCAACCTCCCAGCAGCCACATTCTGAGGGAGAATGATTCTCCCTTTGTTAGCGCCATCAACTGTCAATCATTCCTCTGATAGGTTGGAACCCGGAGGAGGGAGATTCCTTTGCCCATGCTGGAATTTTGACTAACCCCGCTTTTAATGTCCTTTTTCAGCCAAAATGATTTGCTCTGCCTAAAGTGGTTGTGACAGTACACTCACTATCCCTAGGGGAGTTCTCAAAATCCCGTAAGGAACGATATCAAGTCAACAATTTTGAGCAGAATTGTTCTTTTAGACTTAACAGGGGAGATTTTGGTTGAAATGCAAAAGCAACATTTTTAGCAATAAAACAACCCTGCAGGGGCCATTAGGGGCTTCTATCTTACGATATGTTTAAGATGACATTAATTCTTATGGTAACAATATTGCCATTTGTGCTAGCCAGTCTCCAGGACGACCCCAATGATCCTTGCTTCTTAGCAGTCATGTTCTCCCACTCAAGTTAAATTCAGGCTGTCTCTAAATATGACAGAGAGATGACTTCCAAACGCAAGCAATATGAGTCGTGGCAGCTCATGCCTTGGTCTGTGGTATTAATTAATCACTTGCCTCAGGATGAACCAGTTGCCACAGGGATTCAGGCAGCCCTGTGGAGAGGCCCCTGTGGTGACAGTCTGCGCTAACCCACCAGCATGTGGCAGAGTTACTTTGGAAGGAGAGTCTGCATCTCCAGTCAGGTTCTCAGCTGACTAGTGCCAACGCCCGACTGCGGGACACAAGGGACTGAGTCAGAGCTGCCAACTGGAGCCACGCTTCATTTCCCTGATTCACTGAAACTGTGAGAGAGAATACATAGTTTTTATTGTCCTTAGTCACTAAATTTGGGAGAGATTTTATATGCAGCAGGAGATAGCTGGCACTTATTGAAGGCGTTAGAATATTTGGCTTATGGGCCAAACGTGCAATCAATAAAGATAACTTCTTGCCTTACAACGTTAATGTTTGATAAGTCATTAACCTGTCATATCATAAAGTCTACATATTTTCTTATAACATTCCCACAAAGCAAGGAGAGCTGGCCAACCCCAAATTTAAAGAACATAGATTCAGTCTGAGGTTTTATTTTTTTTTTGAGGCTGTCTCTACTACATGCTGAAGTTCTCCATAGACAGTGAGGATGAGGCCCCTGGTCAATGAAACACAGCTAGTCACGGAGCCCAAAAGCAAGGCAGGGGAGTGATTTGATCAACAGCCCACAAAATGAAGACTAATCAAGGGAGAGTGTGGACAGAGGTAGGTCCAGTGTGTGATCACTCTCTCTCTGAGTGGACAAGCAACTCAGGACCAGCTCTCAGCTTGGGATGTGGGAGACACTCACTGGTTCTGCTTGTGATACGCTCAAAGAATGATCAGCTTGTGCACATAAACCACACATACACACAAATAAATATGTAAATAGATATAATTAAAATATATATATTTTTAAAGAACAAAGATGGGGACACATTTTATTTCAAGTTATATTACAGAGTTATCTATACATAGCCTTCTGTTTGCATGGTATTGTCATGAAGGCCAACACAGACCAACAGAACGTAACAGAAAGCCCAGAAACAATCCTTAAATGCCTGGTCATTAATCTTAAAAAAAAAAAGAAAATTGTTCTTTGGTAATTTCACACATGCATACAGTGTATTTAGATGGTATCAACCTCTATTCCTCCTACCAACTCATCCTGGACCCTGCCCTCCACAATCACCTCCTAACGTCATGTCCTTTTTATTTGTTTTTATAACCCCATGTGCACATTAGCATAGGGTCGTCCACTGGAGCATGAGAAACCTGTCATGGGTCGCATGACTTTCCCTTTCCCAGTAGTGATGGACTGCCAGGAGCACCTCATGGGCCTTTCCCCATCCATGTTGGAACGAAGACTAGCTTGACCTTGTGAAGGGCTACAGCGGACAGCCACGGCCGCTATGAGTTCACGGTTCAATAGGTCCGCCATGTTCAGAAGACATGATTTTGCAGCAGGCTTCTGAAGTGTAAGTCTAATTAATCTTATCAATAGAAACCAGGAGTCAGATATTGGGGTAAAAGCTGAAAGATCAGAGAAGCAGGAGAGCAGCCACAGTCACTTCCTACCTCACTGACTCTTCTGACCAAAAGGGATCCCATCTCTGCTCCGCCTTATTACTTCCTGTCGCCTCTCTGTTCAGACCTCCAAACCTCTATGGTGCCTCTCTGTTCAGACCTCCAAACCTCTATGGTTAACTAGTGGCTAGCTCCGCCCTCTGACTCCAAGCAAGCTTTATTTGTCAGCACACAAACAAAATACCCCACAACAGGCTTTCCCATTTTCTGGCTCTTGTCCTCTTCCTGTCTCCTTGCCTGCAATGTTCCCTGCGCCTTGGTGAGGAGGAATGTGATGCAGATGTCCACTTCCTGCTGAGCACTCCACAGTCTGACTTACTCTTTGCGCTGGGACCAGTTGTGAGTCTCTGTATTAACTGCCATCTACTGCAAGTAATAGTAGTAGGTTCTCCACCAATGCCCAAATCTATCGGTCTTTGATAAGAACATAAACATGCAGAGACAAGAAACTATAGTTTCTTCAGTAAATGGCACTGGAAAAATTGAGTATCTAAACAAAAAACATAGCCCTAACAGCATGTTCAAAGTGAACTTGAAATGGGTTAAAGACGTGCACGTAAAACTGGAAGTTGTCAGACTCCTTGGAGGAAACAAGAGGGGAAGCTCCCTGACATCAGGGAGCCAATGACTTTGTTTTAATGAGGATATCAAAGTATGGGCAACAATAGCAAAAACAAGCAAGACTTTGTCAAACTAAACGATCAGCAAAACAAAAAAGTAGCCCTTAGAAAATATTTGCAAGCTGATCGGATAGGAGATTAATAACCGAAATATATAAATATTCATGCAGTTAACAGCAAAAAGCAATCTAATAAAAAAAATGGTCAAAAGAGCTGAGTGTGATGAGCTGGACCTCTGAGCCGGCAGGACGATTTCAGGGAGCTGTCCCAGGGCCTGAATTACATAGTGATTCAAATGGAGAGAGAGGGAGGGTGGTTGGAAGGTCGGGGAGAGAACTCGGTGACATTTTTCCAAAGAAGACAATCGGCCAACAAGTACATATAAATGTACTCAGCACTGACTAGGCAAAGGCAGATTCAAGCCATGACGTGGGTTGGAGGGATGGCTCCGTGCTTAAGAGCACTTACTTCTCTTGCAGAGGACCCGTGTTTTATCAGCTCACAACCATGTGTAAGTCCAGTTCCAGGGAATCAAATGCCACTTTCCTTTCATGGGCACCAGGCATGGACACAGACTCAGACATACATATAAGCAAACACCCATAAAAATAAGTATAGGGGAAATATAATAAGGTAGGAGAAAATTAAGGAAGACACCTCAAATTATAACTGGTCTCTACATGCAAGCACACACATGTGCACGTGCACTCCAACACACCTGCACAAACTCATGTGACTATATGCCACTACAAAACACACACAATGATGTTTTAAGCTTACGTTGGGTCTGGTCATCATGCCTGTAAACCTAACACTCAGGAAAGCAGAACCATAGGATTATTCAAGGCCAACTTTGTCTACCTAGACCCTTCATCAAAAAGAAGTTTCATTTATTCATTTCACAGGCCAAAGATGAATATAGTAGCTTAGCTTGCATTTCTTTGATGGGTGAAGCCGGGCATAAAAAATGTGTTTTATATGTCTTTTGAGACTAGTACATTCACGGCCTTTCAAACATTTGTTTTGTATGTTGAGTATACATGTGTGCTCACATGGAAATCACATGCAGGACTAAGTATGTCCTTCTAATATGTAGGTTCCCAGGATCCAACCCAGGGCCCCAGGCTTGGCAGCAAGTGCTCTTGCCTGCCTAGCCATTTAAACAGCCCCATAACCTCTTTTTTTTAACTTCTGGTTTTCCGAGACAGGGTTTCTTGGTGTAGTCCTAACTGTCCTGGAACTTGCTCTCTGGACCAGGCTGGCCTCGAACTCACAGAGATTTGCCTGCCTCTGCCTCCCGAGTGTTAGGATTAAAGGTGTGCGCCACCACCACCCGGCCCATAACCTCTTATTTTCACTGGTTAGAAAGAGGTCTTGGTCCACTAAAGCATTAGCCCTGTATCTGGCACATACTGTAATTTGTCTTTCTCAGGGTTCCGTCGTGTTCTCTTGAGATGTGAGAAGAGGGACTGTTAGGGACTGGGAAGGGTGCCAAAGGAAGGGAGTCGGAGAGGAGAAGGCAAGGGAGAGGCAAGGGGAGGGCGGACACAGTCAATGCATGACATATGCATGCATGGAAAGGTCACAGTGAAACTCACTAACTTGTACCATTAACATGTCAACATATTCACTTCTTTATACATCAAGTCAATTGGACTCTTCCAGTGCATTTATATGAGTTTTTCTTTCTTTAGACCTAGTCATGCTTACTTTCCTCAGCTTATGGTTTTTAATTACTTTTTTTTTTTTTTTTACAGGAAACAAGTGGACAGTCTTTCCCACGCATTCACGTCTCCTTCACGATCACTATCCCTAAGTTTCTTTCCCCTTGTGACGATGATGCCGTCTTTATCGTCTAAATCAGTGGTCCTCAGCCTTCCTAATGCTGTGACCCTTCAGTACAGTTCCTCATGCTGTGCTGACCCTCAACCATGAAATGATTTCCGTTGCTATTTAAGTTTGCTACTGTTATGAATTGTAATGTAAATATCTGATATGTGACCTCTGTGAAAGGGTTGTTTGACTCTCCCCCCAAAGGGGTTGTGACCCACAGGTTGAGAACCACCGATCTAAGGACTTCTTGTGTTCTTGGGGAATGCTGGGAATGAACACTGTCCTTGTCTGTGGGTATGGGGGGCAGTACTACACTTTGACTTTTAACTTCTGTTCATTCTTCATGAACGGCACATTCTCAGGAAGCTTCCCTGAGTCTTCAAAAGATGATTGCTCTTCTCCCCTTCCCTACGGTTGTCAAGCACAAAACCCCGCCTTATACACAGCTGAAAGGCTTGAGCTTATCTAAGTACACTCTTGAGGGCGGGAAACAAACGCACAGTGGTGGCCAAGCCTTTAACCCTGTAGTCCCAAGGAAGAGCAAGCTGGTCTCTGTGAGTTCAAGGCCAGCCTGGACCACATAGAGAGTTCCAGTCCACTCAGGGCTATATGCAGGGTGACTGTGCCTCATATAACCAAACCAAACAAAGAAAACCAAATGTATATATAAAACCCATAGGTAATGATGATACCACAGCTCTACTTTTGGGGGGGGGTAATAGCTCTAGTTTTTTTGGGGGAATGAAGATAGGCAGCTCTTTCAGTTGTTCAACAAGCACCCCCATTTCCATTACGAACCATTAAAATGGTAAATAGACTGGAGTCTCTGTCCGAGTCAGTTCACCACTGACGGGAAAGAGACGCGTAAACACAGACACACCCACACTCCGTGTGACTGGTGTACAATAAGCATGTATCTTTAAAATACAAAATATGCAAAGGGAATTAAAAAAACACTGAGTGGGTCGTGGGCGGGCATTTCAAGATAGCAGACATATATGCGAGCTGAGCCGGAGGTTCTTTTTTCTTTTTTTTTTGGTTTTTCGAGACAGGGTTTCTCTGCGTAGCTTTTGCGTCACTCGCTCTGTAGCCCAGGCTGGCCTCGAACTCACAGAGATCCGCTTGCCTCTGCCTCCCGAGTGCTGGGATTAAAGGCGTGCGCCACCACCGCCCGGAGGTTCTTAAACGTCACACGAGCTTGTGAAGAACCTGCAGGACAAAAACGCACCGACTTGGGTACCTGATGGCGTGTGTGTGTGTGTGTGTGTGTGTGTGTGTGTGTGTGTGTGTGTGTGTGTGCAGGGATGAAAACCAGACTTCCACCTCCACGCATGTCAGGGGCTGATCAGGGCTCTCTACCTGATGGCGTGTGTGTGTGTGTGTGTGTGTGTGTGTGCAGGGATGGCGTGTGTGTGTGTGTGTGTGTGTGTGTGTGTGTGTGTGTGTGTGTGTGTGTGTGTGTGTGTGTGTGTGTGTGTGCGCGCAGGGATGAAAACCAGACTTCCACCTCCAGGCGTGTCAGGGGCTGATCAGGGCTCTCTGATGTCTACGTCAGAGCTGACGTCAAGCCCGCGTGACGTCACCCTCGCACAGGGGCTGGACGCCGCAGGGGGCCTGGGGGGTGGCCAGCCTGCCGGGGGGGGGGGGGGGCCCTGCAGCGGGTCTCTCCTGCGTCCGCGGAGCCGCCTCCTCCATCCTCCCGCCACCCACCCACCCCCGTCACGCCCTCCGCGAGGTCCCGGAGCAATCCCGCTGCGCCCCAGCCAGCTAGCCAGCCAGCCAGCCGGTTTGCCCGCGGGCCCGCGCACGCACGCACGCACGGCCGCACGCGGCTGCGCAGGCGCGCCCCTCCCTCGGAACCCGGAAGTGCGAGCGGAGCCACGTGGGTGGAGCCGGCGCCGCGCAGGTCGCATGGGGGAGTCTATCCCGCTCGCCGCCCCGGTGCCGGTGGAGCAGGCGGTGCTGGAGACGTTCTTCTCCCACCTGGGCATCTTCTCTTACGACAAGGCCAAGGACAATGTGGAGAAGGAACGGGAGGCCAACAAGAGCGCGGGGGGCAGCTGGCTGTCGCTGCTGGCGGCCCTGGCGCACCTGGCCGCGGCCGAGAAGGTCTATCACAGCCTCACCTACCTGGGGCAGAAACTAGGTACCTCCGCCCCGAGCCCCCGCCCCTCGGGGAGGAAGGAAAGGGGGTGCGCCCGCCCGGGCTTGGGTGTCCCGGCACTCACTCCCAGCGGCGGACTCCACTCTGCCTAGGTCTCCTCCCACCTCCCCCCCCCCCACCTCCTCCTCCTCCTCCTCCTCCTCCTCCTCCTCCTCCTCCTCCTCCTCCTCCTCCGCTGCCGCAAGCCCCGCCCACCGGCTGTGCAGCCACTGTCGCCGTGGCTGACGCTGCTGCTGCCTTGGTGGACTGGGCAGATGGATGCTCTTTGCTGGGCATCCCTCCCCTACCCCCTCCAAACCCCTGGGGTTGACGGTTTTGAACCGTGCATGGATCGGTTTCATAAATGACAAGTTAACCAAGTTCTGTGTGTCTCCCCCCCCCCCCCCCAAACTAGTGACACTGCGGTCTGAGGAGCAAAACCAGGCAGGGCATGGAGAATCCTAGTTGTGTTAATAAATACTGTTTTTGTCTGGCCTCTTAAAACAGATGGAGTCTTGTCCCCTCTTCCCATAGTACGTCAGTGCGTATTTAGTGAATGAAGGAGTTAGGTGGATCCTGGGCAGGAAAGGCAAGAATTGAGCCAATCTTTAAGAGGAGAAGACTCTTAGGGTGCACGCTGCTAGTCCTCCTGTAAATAAGATGGCAGGAACCCTTTTAACTGATTACCACTACAAGAAACAATTGGTATCCGTTGATAAGGAACTCGTGCATAAACGCCAAGGGCTGTGCATTCAAAGTATTACTTGTAATAATAATGGCAAATGATAGCTAACGCCCAGAGAGTTGGGGTAGATTTAGTGCGCTGGCTTCTCTTGGACCCTTTAGATATTAAAGGTTCCAGGGCCTTTCATGAATGAAGGATACACATCTATGGCATAAAAAAGAACATTGATGTGAAAGTGAGTGTAAAATACATATAGAGTTAATCCCTTTCTGTTGCCAAGAATTGTAACTGAATGTTTGCTAAACCGTCAAGAGAAAGGGCTTCCCCGACACCTTAACGTCTATAGCTTTTCAAATAACTTGTAACTTAATATGATCATTTATTGGCAAAAAGTGGCCAGGGATTTCACCCTCTCTGTGTTTTCCTCTGTACAGTGTTACCTCACACAAATGTTCGGCTGCTATTACAGTGTTACAGTTTCCATTTTCTACAGTGTGGTGAATTGTGTATGCATGTATGGCAGCAGGCCGCGGATCTCAAACCTGAGCACCTGCCTTGAGTTATCAGATTGAGGGTATACGTATAATTGATTTAAAACATGCACATTTATTATAATTTATATGCTTTATATTCATGTATGTATATGATATATATGTATTCTAGCTGTAATAGCGAAGGTAGATAATGTTCCAGCAGTTTGGGTTGTTTTAGGCTTCCCTGTCTATCAAAAGTGGCGACAGAGCCACACGCCATGATTCTTAACTTTCCTGTTGTTTGAGGTCATCTACAGGAATGTAATGAAAGTTGCCAAGTTACACCCCGCTCCCCCAAATATATGTACTTATTATCGTATACATAACCAGAGGGGGAGAATGAGAAAGAACAAATGGGTTTCCTAAAGTCCATTTGTGGGTTCCAGGAAAAATAAACAAACAAAAGCTGCACTAAGTTTAAATTGTGTGCGCCAGGTTTCTGTGTAAAGAGAACTGGGCACGTCAGCTTTGAACGTGTAGAAATCCTTTATGGTCATTGGCTCAGCTACTGCGAAGTGCCCATTATTGTGTAAATAAAGTGCTGAGTTGTGATTGAACCTCAGCTGTCTTGTAGGCGAGCCTCAGGGACCTGACCTGAAGGTGACTGACTGCCCATCAGTTCACACCGTAAAACTTGCCTGGGCGCTCTAGGGCTGACCTCCCAGGAAACGTTCTGAAAATGGCGTGTTGAAGTCCTTCATAACTTACATGCTCAGGTGATAGTCGGTGTAGTTGAGTTTCAGAGCTTAAAAATTGAACGTTTTTGTATGCGTGGACTGGCGCAAGCGTGATTGCAGTTGGACTTTATCAGAGAACGGGAGAATTGTTATTTAAAGTAGTACCACGTTCTGTAATCGTTTTGCAGTTCATATGGTTTTCTTGGTAAAGCGAAATGAAACAATTATTCAGACTCTTTAAAAATCTGAGACATGGTTTGGGGATGGTGGTACATGCCTTTAATCTCCCCACTGAGGAGTCAGTCAGAGACAGGCGTGACTCACCTGGTGCACATAGAAAGTTCCAAGCCCGCTGGGGTTGCATAGTGAGACCCTGTCTCAAAAGACAAAAAGAAACATGGTCTGAAAAGTCTTTAGAAAAATTTTTTGAAGATATAATTGACAAAGAAAAACTATATATACTTAGGATATCTAAGTAGATGTTTTGACATACATTGTGCAGTGATCACCATAGTAAGGCGATTGATGTATCTTACCACCTCATTCTTTCTGTGGTGGGAACACTTACGATCTAACTGGCTTAGCGAATATCAAGTGAGTCTAAACTGATACAGTGGTACAGTGTGCTTGTGATCCCTGTACTCCTGAGATGGGAGCAGGAGGATGGGGAATTAAAGGTCAGCTGGGGTTACAAAGTGAGACCCTGTCACACACAAAAAAGTCTTTGACCTCTGTCTGAAGCTCTAGCAGATGGTCCTGATGAAAAATGCGAGCATGGGCCTTTAAACAAAGGACAGACCTGACAGGAGCCTTCTGTCAGTGTCCCGGCTCTATTCCTGAAAAACTGGGTGACTTAGCTTGGCGACTTCTCCTAGCTTTACTGGCAGAAGAATACTAGTTTGGGAAGAGAACAGTGGTTAAAATGGGCAGAGTGGGCAGCAGTGGAGGATTTGAGGTTGTCCTACTGCCCTGGTCTCTGAGTCATTACAGGGGTGTTTCCTCAAACTCTGATTGATAAACTTTGGCATGCCGGGAGGTGACTTGAGAATGGAGGTCATTACAAAGAAGTTGTAGAGCGAAATGCTCAGGATGCTTAACATGTGCTTTTCTTTTTCTCTTCTCTTTTCTCTCTCTCTCTCTCTCTCTCTCTCTCTCTCTCTCTCTCTCTCTCTCTCTCTCTCTCTCTCGGTTCTTTTCAAGACAGCCTTTCTCTGTGTCGCTTTGGAGCCTACCCTGGAACTCACTCTGTAGACCATGCTAGCCTCGAACTCACAGAGATCCACTTGCCTCTGCTTCCCGAGTGCTGGGATTAACTATTGCCC
This sequence comes from Peromyscus californicus insignis, assembly GCF_007827085.1. Taxonomy (NCBI): domain Eukaryota; kingdom Metazoa; phylum Chordata; class Mammalia; order Rodentia; family Cricetidae; genus Peromyscus; species Peromyscus californicus. The sequence continues at coordinate 38,608,243 of NW_026294535.1, forward strand.
TTCATACTTAACATGTCCTTTATGCTTTAAATTTCATATGGGATAAAAGGTTGAAACCTTGGGAAAATAATGGTCATTGGTAACTAGAACATTCTAGAAAAAAATCCAAAACATCATAATTAGTAAGTTGAAAGTACTGAGAGAGAAATGAGTTGGGTGTTTCTGATTGCCCAGCACGAAGGAAGATTGGTCCTCATTGGGTACTAGAAGGTAGGGTAGCCAAGAAAGCTTTGGGAAAAGAGATAGAATTAAAAGTAAGGTATTGGTGATCTCTCTTGCTTGTATTAGTTTTATCTGCTGGTGACCGGTGTAGATAGGCCTTTAGAGGTATCATTTGAATTTGTGTTGTATTTCTGTTCCCCTATGATATGATGGGGGTAGGCATTACTTTTTCAATGCAAAGTTCAAGTTTTTGCTATGGCCACTGGGTTTTTTTTTTGTTTTGTTTTGTTTTGTTTTTAACAGGGGAAGTGAGCAGAATCGAGGTCACCTATCTGTTAAATAGTAATTTGCCACAGGCTTTTCCAGGCTCAGTTATATGTTATTGGGAGTTGAATACCGTCAGTTCAGTGGAAAGAAGAGACCAGTAAGACTGAGTTCATCCTTCTTTCTGGGCCTTTTCAAAGGGCTGTTTCATCTGTCTTCTCAACAGTTCTGGTTTTATGTTGACAGTGACACATTTAACGCTCAGAACAGCGAGGTTGTTTGAATGTCACACAGCATTTAAGTATGGCAGTGAGGACTTGAAATTGTCCTTTAGACTTGTAGAGCTTTGGGCTTTTGCGTGATGCGTTCTGATGCCGTGGTCTGGTTTTTAGACAGTGTCCCACTGTGCAGACTGACCCGGAACTCACCTGCCTCTGTCTCTCAAGCTCTGGGGTTATATAGGTGTGTGCTGTCATAACCAGCTCTGTATGACACTTTTATTACCTTCCTAACTTAGGAGATCTTTGTTCTAGACATGTGCATGGAGGACTGTTTATTCTACACCAGTCACTATAAAATCAGAATATAGACAAGGAGGACAGAGCTGTGAGAAGTGTCGTCACTATGAGTGCTGCCATTCCCCATGTATGTGAGAGAAAATACTTCTGTAGAATTCAAAACTTAGGGATCAGCGTCGAGTAGGGCTTCCAGGTTGGGGGCCTTTAGATGTGGGGCTGAACCCCTGTATCACACTGTTCAGAGGATGAAGTGGGAGAATTGCGTGTGTCAGGCCCAGCTTAGACAACAGAACATCTGGATGAAGGCTTTCCTGGCAAGTCAGACCTTCAGTGTTAAGACCTGGAACATCTGGGTACAGTTGGTCAGCGTAGTAGCAAGGGACGTAAGGTTCGTTTCTTGAGACGTAAGCCAAGAAGTGAACTAAAAACAGTATTCTGAAATGAATTATTAAGAGGATATTTTTCAAATGCCTTAAGAGTTAACTTTCAGTCTTAGTGTATTTATAATATCAATAAATTCATTTCATGAAAGTATTCTGAGCCTAACAGGAACTCCCCGAGATTTTTGTACATTTGCAGAAATCACAATTGTAAGCACTTCCTGTTCCTTTTCATTCTGCTAAAGTCTCACATCTGGCTCTTGGATGGGAGAGCAAATGCTTCGGAAAACATCCGTGAAGCCGGCTCTGTGATTAGAGATACAGTTAGTCATGTACAAATTCACAAGGAAGGAAGCGATTCCTCGACTGGTGGGTCCCTTTCCACCGTCGGCGACGATGCGGCTGCCCTGATTCTCGGGCGGGTTCCCTTTGCGGTAGAGCGGCAGTTATAATTGGTTCTTGGTCTTAATTCACACTGTGGCACTTATTATGAAGCCCACATTGTCAACCTTGTCAGGAGCACGGCAGTCCCCAGCTCCGATATCTCAGTGTGTGGTCTTTCGTAAAAGGATGTGTGTGAGCATGCATTCTCATTTCCCGGCACGGCCTAAAAGATACAATTCAAGAAAAATGCACCTCTGAAGAGGGAACAATGTGTGCCGGGCTGCCAGTTCTAATGGAAGTGTTTTAGAATCCTTGTGTTCTCCTTTTTAAGAAAGTATGACCTATAAAAAAGAGAATTTTTTAAATCCAGGTTTATGTTATATGCTAGGGTAATTATGTTCTCAAATAATTTTGGGTGTTTGTGGAGTAGGGGACAATGGTTACGTGAGTAAGATGGATTTGTAGCAAGTGCCCATTTTTGACTTGTTCCTCAGTGAAGTGCTGACGTGGGGTATCCGTACCCCACTCCTTGAGTCAGAGAGTGTGGTAGACACAGGCTCACTGAGCTCCACAGGTTCCAGTTCTTTCCCCGTGGGTGCTGGGAGGTGCCTGGTCCTTGTGTCTGTGTGCCTTACCGGTCCTGTGCCTCTGCCGTTCGCTTCCCAGGGGGCCAGTCATTCTTCAGCAGGAAGGACTCCATCCGCACCGTCTACACCTCCCTGCATAACGAGCTGAAGAAAGTGGTGACGGGCCGAGGCGCCCCGGGCGGGACGGCTCCTCACGTGGAGGAGCTTCTCCCCCACCTGTCAGAGCAGCTCTGTTTCTTTGTCCAGGCTCGGATGGAGATGGCAGACTTCTACGAGAAGATGTACGCCCTCAGCACGCAGAAGTTCATCAACACGGAGGAGCTGGTTAGCGTTTTGGATGCCATCCTCAAGAAATACAGCTCCAGGTGAGTGTGGAGAGGGTGGCGGTCTGTCAGCCCCACACAGGCTCCGAGTTCTCCCGGACTCGTCGGAAGGTCCCTGCACTCCGTTTCATATGTGTTCATTGAACAGCAGGCGTCCATTCAGCACTGTGAGGTTTAGTTAACCATGCTGGACAGATCCCCTCCATGTGTTATCAGGAAAGACACGGACGCACACAACAGAATGGCTGTAGAGGGCCTGGAGAATCATGGCTCGGTGGGTAAGAGCCCGGCTCTGCAAACATGAAGCCCTGAGTTTGGATCCCCAGCATCCATGTAGAAAGCTGGGCACCACTGCATGCACCTGTAACGCCGGTCTGTGGGTGCTGTAGACAGGAAGACTGCTGATGGTCAACAAGAGACCCCTGTCCAAGGCACAAGGCAGGGAGCCATAGAGCAGGGCGCCTGATGTCATCTTCTGGCTTTGGCACCGAGGCACGTGCACCTGCACACACACACACACACACACACACACACACACACACACACACACACACAAATAAGTAGTACAGAGAGCAGTGTGACTGACCAGCTACCTGTCTAATAAATGCTCTTTTCAGAATAATAGCCTGGGAGGTATCTCTGTAAGGCTCCCGTGGTCATTAAGATGTGTCAGGAATTGTGTTTTGGTTTTGTTTTCAACTCTCAGTGGAGGCATGCATTGCTGTTGAAGGACAAACTAGTTCTTTGGGATAGCTAAGAAATTATTTCAAGGCCAGTTTAACTTAAGCTTTTTTTGCTCAACTGGAAAATTGTTTCTATTTGAAGACACGTGCTCCTTACAAAGAAATGAAGCTGTTTGTGATGTGCTGCCACTGCGTGACCCTGGAAACAATCCCCAAAGAACTGTAGGAATTTAAGAACATCACCAAAGTGAAGGGCCCGGGCTTATTTTGGCTTCCTTGGAGCCTAGGACAGTAGAGGTACTACTTGGATTAGAAAGATACCTTTGAAGGATATTACACATCTGGGCATATTAATTCATGTTAGCTAATATTATTTCCTTCTTGGGTCTCTGAGGGAGTTGAAGATTAGTTAGTTATAGTTGAAGATTAATTAGGATAGAAAGTGAATTAGAGGCCGGGCGGTGGTGGCGCACGCCTTTAATCCCAGCACTTGGGAGGCAGAGCCAGGCGGATCTCTGTGAGTTCGAGGCCAGCCTGGGCTACCAAGTGAGTTCCAGGAAAGGTGCAAAGCTACACAGAGAAACCCTGTCTCGAAAAACAAAAAAACAAAAAAAACAAAAAAACAAAAAAACAAAAAAAAAAAGAAAGTGAATTAGATACATTTTGGACTTACCAAAATAGGATAGATACTGGAATTATTTTCTCTGACAGGTCTGATTAAACAGAAAGGTACCCAGACAAGATGCCACATGCTTATCATCCTAGAACAGCGCCCACTGCATGGCAGCTGCTAAATTGAAACCGGCTGAATAAATTAGTGAACAGTTGTGTTCAGCCCGAACGTTTTACCCAATTTGGTAAATAGTGGGAAACCATGAAAGGTTGTGAACAGGGGTATGCCATGTTCTCGTCTCTAATTAGGCTAGTGACTGTAGCACCAGGTTACGGAATGGGTTAGTGAAGATGTGATCGCAGGAGGAAAGGACCGTGGGCAGGCTGCTGGGGCAGGTGGGCCGGCATGTGCTGGTGGTTCATGTGGCTGCAGGACAGAGAAATCGGTGCTGACAAGGAGTGAGCACTCTCGGCAGCCAGACGGTAGGAGTGGTGAGCCGTTCCTGCCGAAGAGGATCTGGAAGTTCCCCCATGGTAGTATCACAGACAGGATGGACGAGGAAAGAGGGCTGGACTGCTTTAGAAGGAGGGTACCAAGCTAAACCAGAGGTCAAGATGTTAGTAGCTGGTTTCCAGGTGAGGTTCCACAGGCAGGTTAAAAGTAGAGGCCTAGCCGGGCGGTGGTGGCGCACGCCTTTAATCCCAGCACTCGGGAGGCAGAGCCAGGCGGATCTCTGTGAGTTCGAGGCCAGCCTGGTCTCCAAAGCGAGTTCCAGGAAAGGCGCAAAGCTACACAGAGAAACCCTGTCTCGAAAAACCAAAAAAAAAAAAAAAAAAAAAAGTAGAGGCCTAAGCTCAGCTGACAGGTCCCAAGTCAAGGAAACAGTGAAAGCCATCCTACCCAATTTAAAAACTGTTTCAAGATGAAAACGTCAAGTTTACTTAACAAAGCATCATTTGATTTTGTAGCTTGTAGGTTTCAAAAGAGTATACTATTTATACCATCTATTATTTCTGTGTTTGTTTTATGAGAGAGAATCTCACTCTGTAGACCAGGCTGGCTTCAAACTCATAGTGATCCTCCTGCCTCTGCCTCCTGAACGCTGGGATTAAAGGCGTGCATTACCCTGCCTGGCGTCTAGTCATCCACTGTGAAGGAAAATGGCAGCTGCTGAGCAGCTGTGGTGGGCCGTGCATTCTGCAAGACGCTTCCTGTTGCCTGGCTTCAGTCACGGGTGCAGATGGCACTCCTTTTACGAAGGCCCAGCAGTGAGGCAGTTGGCTCAGAACTCACCCCTCTCTGACTTCAGAGTCTGTCTGTTTTTCTTTCTGTTTTTGGAACTGGAGGTTGAAGCCGAGGCCCCTCTCCTGGTAAGCGAGTGCTCTCCTCCCAAGCTCAGACCACAGCAGAGCTCGTGTAATTGTGGTCACCGTTGCTCGTATAGAACTCGAGCTGCTCCCTGCTTGCTCCAAGTGGTTCATTTCTCTCTGCGGACTTTTGCATTCAGCAAATGAGATTGGCTGGTCGGACAGCACAGCAGGCCCTTCCCACGTTCACCTACTGGGAATAAGGACTGTTTCCTGCATAAACTCACATTATGCCTGCCTGCCTGTGTGCTTGAGCACAAGACATGATTAGTTTTTTTCCCTTCCCTCTTACTTTATTTTAGTTTTTTGAGATGGAATCTTACTTTGTGTAGTCCAGCTTTTCTCCACACTTACATGAATCCTGCCTCAGGCTTCCAAGTGCAGTGATTACAGACCTGAGCCACTGTGTGCATTCTCTCTCTCTCCCTCCCTCTCTCTCTCTCTCTCTCTCTCTCTCTCTCCCTCCCTCCCTCCCTCCCTCCCTCCCTCCCTCTCCCTTTGTGTGTGTGTGTGTGTGTGTGTGTGTGTGTGTGTTATATTTGAGGCAGGATTTCACGATGTAAACTATGTAGCCAAGGCTAGCCTTAAAATCTCCATCCTCTTACTCAACTTCCCTAGTGCTAAGATTGTGGTGTATGTGTACACACTTAGTTCCTGCCTTTTTTTTTTTCTTTTTAAAAAATATGTTATGGGTGTTTTGCCTGCATATATATTATATACACCATGTGCATGCCTGGTGCCTGCGGAGGCCAGAAGAGGGCATGAAATCCCACAACAGGCAGTTGTGAGCCACCGTATAGGTGCTGGGTATCGAACCTGGATCCTCTGGCAGAGAAGCCATCTCTCCAGCCCTGAAGTTCATTACAGAGGCTGGAGAGAGGGCTCAGTGGTTAAGAGTACGCACTGCTCTCGCAGAAGACCCGAGCTTAGTTCTCAGCACCCAGTGTCCTGTCTTCATCTCTGTCTTAGGATAATTACTGTAATGCCACTTTATGGAATGGGTAGTTGACAGCCACCTGTGACTTGGTCAAAGCTCTGTTGCTGTGAAGAGACACCGTGACCATGGCCATTCTTTTTAAAAGGAAAACATTTAATTGGGGCTGGCTTACAGTTCAAAGGTTCAGTCCATTATCATCGCGGCAGGAAGCATGGCAGCATGCAGGCAGACATGGTGCTGGGGGAGCTGAGAGTTCTACGTTCAGAATGGCAGACAGCAGGAATAGAAAGAGGCATTGGGCCTGGCTTGAGCTTCCCAAACCCCAAAGCACCTCCACCCCAGTGACACACTTCTTCCAAAAAGGCCACACCTATTCCAACTAAGCCACACCTCCTAATAGTGCCACTCCCTATGAGCCTATGGGGGCCATTTTCATTCAAATCATCACAGCCTGTAACTCTAGCTCCAAGGGATCTGATACCTGGCCTCTATGTGCTCCCATATTCACGCATGGACACCTCCACACACTTATAATCAAAAGTAAATCTTGAAAAGAAAGGGAAAACTGAGCAGAGTATAATGAGCACACTCACCATGTGACCAGCAATTCAGTTTATATATAAAGCAGAGTGTGGTGAACACACTCACCATGTGACCAGCAATTCCAGTATGGTGCTTGCACAATTTCTTGAGTGTACCAAAACATTGAATCGTTTTCTTAAAGGGTGAATTTTACAGTACATTTATGGACATGAATTAAATACCAACAAAGCTGTTAAAAATGAAAAAACAAGGGCTGGAGAGATGGCTCAGAACCTCTGTAACTCCAATTCCAGGGGACCTAATATCCTCTTTGGGCCTCTGTGGGCTCCTGAGTATACATGGTGCTCATAAACTTACTCAAGCACACACGTGCATAAAAAGTCTGCAGCGAACACACAACTGTCCTTTGTCCAACCTCACATTTGGTTAGCATTTGCCATGCTGGCTTTCTCTCTCCCTGTGTAGAACAATAACAAAAACTTTGCTATTGTTTGGAAGTAAGATACTAGTATCGTAAACCACCTTCCCAAATACTCAGCTTCTCATCTTCTAAGAACCATACATAATCAGAACAGTGTTCACACTCAGGATGTTTCACACTGGTTTTCTCCCATCCCATAATATATAAATCGCATGCAGATTTCCCGGGTTGCCTCACAGATGTCCTCCACTCCTGGTTGGTCATATCATAGGTCTAGTAGTTTATTTCAAGGAACTTGCATACTGATGTGATTTTGCCTGATACGATGCCCTCAAAGGTCATCCATGCTAAAGCATGTGACAGTGTTCCTTCCTTTTGTAAGGAAGGCTGGGTGATAATTTCCTGCATTGTGTCCCTCATGTTAAATGAGTTTCTACTTTGTGTGTGTTATAAATACCACCTCTTACTGTGGAAGGTTCTAAAGGGCAGACCTCCGACCACATCCTTGCACAGGAATCCCCGTTGAGCAGGTCTCCTGCTTTCTGTAGTTTCTGTTGCCCACCATCTACTATCTGAAATGTAACAAGTTCAAGAAATTAACAGGTTTTTAATCGCATGCTTGGGCTGGGGAGATAATTCAGTCAGCCAAGTGCTCGCAGAGGACCTGAGTTCCATTTCCAGAACCCACATGTGAAAAGCAGCGGGGCACAGTGGCATGTGCATGGTAATCCCCATGCTGAGGGGGTAGGGACAGGCAGATCCATCCCTGTCGCTGACGGGCCAGCCAGCCTGGCCTGCTCGGCTCCCTCCAGGCCAGTGAGAGGCTCTCTTTCCCATCTCTAAAAATGGGAAGCCACAGCCCTGTAAGATGACACCTAAGCTTGTGCTCTGACCTCTACATTCAGTGCACACACACGTGCATTTGCACACACACGTGTATTTGCACACACATGTACACACAAAATGATGTGTGCGTTGTGTGATGAAGTCACACTGTGCCACCCGGTGGGCATGGTCCTTGTCCAGTAGGTCAGTACTGTATCAACTGCTGACACCTAGATCAGAGAGACCACATTGTCTTAAACTGTTCTATACTGTTAATAATTGTATTTTATTATTAGTTATTAGTCTCTTACTGCGTCTAATTTATAAGGTAAACTTTATCACGTCTATGAATAAGATATAAGGTTCACTACTGTCCCCTAGGGAGCCTGGAACAGAGGACCTGTGGACCAGGGAGACTAGAATGTCCTCAGTGGGATGGTGGCTAAGGAGCAGCAGACTAGTGGCTTTAAGTGAGAAAGGGCTACAGATTTCTTCGGTTGTAGCAAAATAGACACCACGTAAAATTTCCCATTTTCATCATTTTTAAATATGTACTTCTGCAGATTGGTTCTTACTTCTGACTCTTACAAATGAGTTCCTTTGGAAGGGACTCCACCGTGTGGGTCTGTGGAGGACAGAATATCATTTCTGGAGTTCTGCTTCTCATCAGCACACCTGCTCTGGACCCCGGGTTCCTGCTGCCTGTCCTCCCTCCTTCCTCCCCTCCTCCCATGCTCTCTCCTTTCCTTTAGAGCCAGTGTTCTCCACAGGTTGTTGGCAGTCTCCTGTCTCAGACACTGCCCAGCTCACCACCTTGACTTAGGAGTATGTTTGTGGATCACAGCCTGAGTGAGCTGTGTGTGAGTGGCCGCAAGGCGCGCGGAGGAGAGGAGGCTGGGAAATGATGCGTCATAAAGCTAATGTCTGCGCTGGGCAGACCGACAGGACGAATGGTTAGCTTTCCTTGAGGATGAAAAAAGAGTGTTGCATTCACATGCATCTTTAACGAGTGTAGAACATTACGCTTCTGTGGTGTCATGGAAACGCTTGCTCACAAGCGTTTCTGAAGGTTTGGTCTGAGACTTCATGTCCTTTGAAGCAGATCATTGGCAATACATGGTGATTTCTATGGTGGCACGCAGTAGGAAGATCAGACATGGTTCCCGGCTTGTGGGGTTTTTTAAATGATTTTTATGATTTTTCTGTTTTGTTTTGTTTTTTGTTTTTTGAGACAGGGTTTCTCTGTGTAGCTTTGCACCTTTCCTGGATCTCACTCTGTAGCCCAGGCTGGCCTTGAACTCACAGACATCCACTCTGCCTCCCGAGTGCTGGGATTAAAGGCGTGCGCCACCACAGCCCGGCGATTTTTATGATTTTTCAAAGCTGCAAAAGCGATGACCATTCAGTAGAAGCTGTGCCTGGCATTTTGGACTTTGATCATTTGCCAGGTTTAGCAGAATGCAGTACAGTGCTCTAGTAACACTGGGCGGCCTCGGCTGTCAGCTAGCCAAGCAGTCCTGGGGTGTGGCAGCCGACACTGCAGGGGACCATTGCAGGATGAGCTGTGGTGGTTGGTAGGTTAGGAGCGTCAAGCATGTTTGGACTTGTAATATTTTAAAGGTAGGATGGGCTGATGGGGCCGCAAGTCCAGGAGCGTCTGCAGTAGGATGTTCTGCCGGAGTCAGCTGTCAGCCTGCCAGAGCCCAGTCATCTGAGGGGTCTGAATTGGGGGAATGTCCAGATCAGTTTGGTATGTGGGCGTGTCTGTGGGATATTGCCGTGACTGATGTTGATATGGGTGTTGTTTTGGTATTTGACTCTTTCTGGGGGGGCCCGCCACCCAGCTCCCAAATAAATCATTCACGGAGGCTTATTCTTACTTATGAATGCCCAGCCTTAGCTTGGCTTGTTGCTAGCCAGCTTTTCTTAACTTAATTTAACCCATCTACCTTTTGCCTCTGGGCTTTTCCCGTTCTCTTACTTCTGTAAATCTTACTCTTAGTCCGTGTTCTGCTGTGTAGCTGGGTGGCTGGCCCCTGGAGTCCTCCTTCTCTGGCTCCTAGCTCTCTTTACTCCAGTTTTCTCCTTCTATATATACTCTCTGCCTGCCAGCCCTGCCTATCCTTTCTCCTGCCTTGCTATTGGCCTGTTCACCTCTTTATTAGACCATCAAGTGTCTTAGACAGGCACAGTAACAGAGCTTCAGAGAGTTAAATAAATGTAACATAAAAGTAACACAGCTTACAATAATATTCTACAACATATGGGAGGCCCAACCTACTCTGGGCAGAACTGTGTCTAAGGAAGTGGGGTTTGAAAGCTGGCTCAGGAGCTGGAGAGATGGCTCAGTAGTTAAGAGCACTTACTGTTCTTGTGGAGGACCTAGGTTCAGTTCTCAACACCTACATGATGTCTCACAACTATCTCTTAACTCCAAATTCAGAGGATCTGACACTGTCTTCTGACCTCCACAGACATAGAACATGTAGATACATACATCCATCCATACATACATACATACATACATATATGCACATACATAAATGCAGACAAAACACACATAAAGATAAATAAATAAATCTTAGAAAAAAAAAAAAGAGTGGCTAGTGCTGGGGCCTGACCTAGCTTGGAAGCAGATTTCTCTAAGACAGTGACTGCAGAGGAGAGCTGAAGAGTAATTGAGAAACATTGATGAAGAAGGGCCATGTTCTCACTGGCCTACTCTTCTTAAGTTGTCCATCCTCCTCTGCTGAGAAATTAAGGTACTTCCACATCTTGTTGCCTCCTCCCCTAATATTGTTGTGACGTGGAAGCGCGTTTACAGATGGCAGTCAACAGTCTACATTCATAAATTCATTTACTAAACAGAAATGTGACATATGACATATATATGTACATGTATATTTTACAAAATATCCAGCTACATTGTGCATAGTAAGGAGTAAAACTTACACATGTGTGTAGTACTTGGCCACAGTATAAACTGTCACTGCAGCACATGGTAAGAAAAATGTAAAACACGTTGTGTAGGTGGGAGTAAAACTGCGCTACTGTCTTGATCTTGACATAGTATATTTTATTTATTAATTTTTAACTAGATGTATATGTATGTGGGGAGGGTATGTGCATATGAGTGCAGTGCCAGTGGAGGCCAGAAGAGGGCGTCAGATCTGCTGAAGCTGGAGTTACAGTTATCCACCTGTAACTGATGTGGATTTTGGGAACTGAACTCAAGTCCTCTACAAGAGCGCTTTGTGCTCTTAACCCCCGAGCCACCTCTGCAGCCCCTGAAGTGGTATAATTTTATCATTTCACACTAGCTAGAAACGGGTGGTGGGGTGGTGGGAATGTGACTCAATTTGAGTAGGGATCAGAATATTCAAGGTCTTAATACCTTCTAAGGATTTGAGGGAAGTGATTTTAAAGGATTTTAGGTCTTCTTTTGTGGCTACCTTTTTTTCTTTTAAAATTAATGTTTTAGGTTTGATTACAGAATAATGAGTTTCATCGTGGCATCTTCTTACATAGGAGTCACTGTTCTTTGTCTGAACTTGTCCCCCTTCCCCCTGCCCTCTCCTGGCCTGCCCCTCCCCCTTCCACATGGCTCCTTTTCCCAGTTACCGAAGGTCCTTTCTGCTCTTCACTGCACTGTTCCAGCGTGCTCTATTTCCCGTCTCCCTTTGGCCGCCATTTGTTTTTCATCATGGTTAACTATGAAGGGACTTTGGGAGTAGAATGGACAACAGTTGTCTGGTAAATGCTGTATTCCTTTATTAAGTGCCCATTACCTATTGAGCCTCAGATACAGGTTTATAGTGTTTATGTTCATCTGTAAAATGGGTCTATGAACTAGTGTGTCTGTGGACAGCAGATGTCTTAGTATTGTCTTTTGGTTGCATGCCCTGAAAAGAGGACCCCTGGTTTTGATGATCGTGTTAGTCATACAGTTCTCGGAGTAAATAAATAATTATAGTCAATGTAATTTCTCCTTCTTTGGAAGGAAGATAGTTACATTCATTAAAAGAAAACCCACAAAATCCAGGGTATTTTCTTGGGAGAATAAGATGAAATGCCCGTGTTAAACCAGAGTTGTAAAAAGTCAGTGCCTTTCTGCCCGACGGTGCGGCCGACCCGGGCAGCACTTGTCTGGCGGTGGTGTTTGGGGTTTGTGCTGGTTTGTTGTTTGTGAAGGTCCTCACTGAAGTGACATTGCCACTGACTTGTGTCCATCCCCTCCCCTAGATTTCACCACCCTATCCTTAGCCCTCTGGAGAGCAGTTTCCAGCTGGAGGTGGGTGTGCTGAGCCATCTCCTAAGGGCGCAGGCCCAGATCTCCGAGTGGAAGTTCCTCCCTTCCCTGGTGACCTTGCACAACGCTCACACGAAGCTTCAGAGCTGGGGCCAGACCTTTGAGAAGCAGCGGGAGACCAAGAAACACCTGTTCGGGGGGCAGTCTCAGAAGGCCGTGCAGCCCCCACACCTCTTCCTCTGGCTGATGAAACTCAAAAACATGCTCCTGGCCAAGTTCAGCTTTTACTTCCACGAGGCGCTGAGCCGCCAGACTACGGCTTCAGAAATGAAAGGGCTGACTGCGAAGGCTAACCCAGACCTCTTTGGGAAGATCTCCAGTTTCATCAGGAAATACGACGCTGCCAATGTGTCCTTAATTTTTGACAACCGAGGCTCAGAGAGCTTTCAGGGTCACGGCTACCACCACCCACATTCCTACCGAGAGGCCCCTAAAGGGGTGGACCAGTACCCGGCCGTAGTGTCTCTGCCCAGTGACAGGCCGGTCATGCACTGGCCCAATGTCATCATGATCATGACAGACCGAACATCGGACCTGAACAGCCTGGAGAAAGTGGTCCACTTCTATGATGACAAAGTGCAGAGTACCTACTTCCTGACCCGCCCAGAACCCCACTTCACCATCGTTGTTATTTTTGAGTCCAAGAAATCTGAGAGAGACTCCCATTTTATTTCCTTCCTCAACGAACTCTCTCTTGCCCTTAAGAACCCCAAAGTGTTTGCAAGTCTGAAACCCGGATCCAAAGGTTAGCAGGAGCTTGCCCAAGGATTTCCAAGACTGGATACGGTGTTCCTCGTTGCTCCGAGGGGCAACGGTAGTTTGTGACTAGAATTTACGTCCACTCATGCTTCTTTGGGAGCTGAGCTAAAGACAGATCTTCCCTAATCATGTTGCACACTTCTTAAGCAATTAAGACCAAGGATGGAATCTCCAAAGAGTAGTCTAGGAAGTGCCGTGGCTACAGCAAAGTAGTGTCAGTATTTTCCCGTTTCCTGTGTCTCCTGTAGATGGGATGTTGATCGTTCCTTCATGTACCTTTCCAGATTTTTTTGTTCTTATTCTGAACATTGTGCCCCAACTCACTTCTCAGCATCCTCTCTCTCTGTCCCTGAAGAGCAGCCAGGATACGATACCAGATGGGACTGTTCCAGTCTCATTGACGCGCATGTTAACCCGTTTGACAGGTTCGTCTAATTAGTGTCATGCTGTAATTAGAACCTTGGTGAGAGATTTCTATCAGGTAGTGAAGTGGGAGATGATCGGTTGGTATCGACCCTTATGGCAACTCAACCAGCCACAGGCTCTTTTCAGGTGACCGCCACACCCATCTGCATTTGTTGTTTTTACCTCTAAAACGCTTGGTGTTACTCTGTTTGAAGTCAGCCCAAGGCGGCGTGCAGGGTTTCTCCACGTGGGTTTACCCGCTTGACGTCACTTCCCTGCCCGACTGTGTTTACATCTGGCCCTGTCTGGTTACTCTCAGGTTTAGAAAGCATGCAGCCGTGTGTTTGTAGCCGTGTTTTAGGTTCTCACACAACACAGCTTTTATAAAATCAAAATGATGGTCTTGATACTTCGTGCTTGGCTCAAAATCAGTTGTGCTGCATAATCCAGTGGCCAGGTCAGCCCTTCAGCGCATCTGGACTTCATAGTCCAGTCCCAGGTCAGCCCTTCAGCACATCTGGACTTCATAGTGCAGTCCCAGGTCATCACGTCTGGACTTGGTTCCCTGCCCTCTGCAGATCATGTTCAGATGCAGCACCAGGTGTCTGGGGACAGGCTCCTCTGTCCCTCCCTTCTGAGTGTGTTCACAGGGAAGCAGAGGGTCAACGTGGGGAGCATTTCTGGGTTATTGATTCAGAAGGAGAAGAAGCCACCAAGAAGAATTGAGCCGTTTCTGCCGGCTGTGTCCTTCCGAGCTGTGTGAATGTCCTGGTCAGATCCATGCTCTCGTCATGGTTGTGGGGAGCCGCTGTCTTGTGGGGTGTCTACAGAGCATGGTGGCCACACCAGCAGTCATGGAGCCCTTCCAAGGCCTCCTGGGCAAGTGTGGTCTACCTGTAGAAGAATCTACTGGCCAGTTTTCTGGCCCTCCCCTCTTTCACATAATCTTAAGCCGGTCTTCTTTCAACAGAAAGTAGTGATTTACTCTGCATTTTCTCCAGGTTCTATACAAACATGAACAAATTTTATAATAGCGACCTTACATTAAACTGAAAACATTTGAAATTAAAAGCCAAGCCGTTTTCCCTGCTTCGTGCTTTGCCGAGATACTGAAAAATAACCCTTGGTGTGCATTTTTTTTTTTCCTGGATGAAACCACCATTAGCCTTAATGATATGGCTCCCTAGGTAGATAAAAAATTATAGACTCCAGTGGACTGTGGAGGACTGTAAATAAGACATGCATATATAAAGTACTGAAAATAGTCAAATATATACATATTTGAATGATATATTTATTTTTAAGCGTATTTTGGAGTAACTTAAGAGGTATTTACAAAGAACAGAAAGCAGATGTGACTATTATGACAACAGGAACTCTAAAGCCCCTGTGTGCTGTCAGGCGGTCCTGGAGGACCCTCAGAGACCAGTACTGATACTTTATTTCTGAAGCGCCTCAATAAAGTTTTCTAATTATATGTATATGTATATATATATTTTTTTTCTTTCTGATCAAGCAAATTTTATTGTGTACATATTGCATGTTGGCAGGGTTCTTCTCCAAGAGCCTCCTGAGATAGGAGGGCTGGGTTGTGGGCTCTTGTGTGGCCCCCCAGAACACGTTGTTACATTTAGACTCAGGTGTAGACACCTGTGCCAGATCACAGCTGGTGGGCACCCTCCCTTGGGCACAGGAGATGCCAAGGTGAACTCTGAATTTCTTCAACACTGGCTTCTTAGGTTTGTGTGTTGGTTTCTCCTTCTAGGGCCGCTTGTCCTGAGGGCTGGCCTGCCTTACCGCCTCCTACTCTGTTTTTTTTCTAGCTTGCTTTCTTTTTTCTTAGCCAAGCTCCTCTGCTTCTGGGAAGCCAGGCTTTTGACTTGTTGGACAGGTGTGTCCTCTAGGGATACATTCTCCTTTCCTCCTCTTCCTCCTCCTCTTCCCAAGGTAGGTCTGAAGTCTTGTAACATTCCTGGCCACTGAGGAGCACAGGTCCTGAGCCAGACTAAAGTCACTGGAGGAGGAAGCTCCACACTGCCATGGTGACCATAGGCAGGACGGAGGCCTCCAGGGAACCAGTGGTGACACAGAGATGTACACACAGATATAAGCTGCCCAGATTTTAGTTCAAGTCAAGAAGAAAAGTGATTTTTTTTTTGTTGGGATTTGCCCTCTGGAAGCAGGATTGAGATGGTCTGTCATGCCTGCTCCGCTGGTTGGAGAGGAGGTGGGTACATTTCCTGTGAACTGCCTACCCTGGCATTTATTTCTAGACCACAGCCGATGAATTCTAGGTAACTGGAAGTGTGACCAACACTGAATTTGCCCGGAGGTCCACTGAGTGTCGAATTTTAGGGTGCTGTTTGGATAATGGATGAACCCTTAACACTTTTGTCCTCTATGGGGTTCAGCCTGGTATCTGACAGTGTCATTTTGGGGGATGTCTTCAAATGAAGCCAGATTGTTAACTGGGGAACCAAGGCCCTTTGAAAACTGGAAAATTGACCCTTCGAGAAAAACAAAACAAAACAAAACAAAACAAAAAGCAAGCCTTCCCTCCTCGATCACTCCCTCAGGTTATCTTTAAGTCTAGCAGGCAGCCTGTGGGTCTTTTACCCTGGCATGTCAGCCCTATAGCTCAACAGCTTTGAAAAGTGGGCCAAGAAAACGTGGGCTGCCTTTTCCAAGGGTCGGGGTGGGACTTCGAGAAGGCCTTGTGTGTGAAAACATGTTGGAAATGGACTCGAAAGCTGTCTGAATAAAAAGTGAACATCTTCTCTGACTCAAATGCGAATCCTCGTGTTCTCTTCCTTCTCTTCGAGCCTGAGAAACGCCTGTGTTTCATGATCGGCAGCTAAACGCCTAAACAGCACTCACTATTTCCAAATCTTCGCGGCTCTTTGTTCCTGGTTTCTTATGGCTGGTCGATAGTGTCATTCCCGATCTATCCCACTGCTCTGAAATAACAGAGGTGTGTTCAGATTGCCATCTGTGACTGTGACTGTGACTGTGACTGTGGCTTTCTTCCTACATAGGTTGTAGGACAGAGGTTCCAAAGTGGTGATGTTTTCATTATTTATAATTTATTAGCCAGAATATGTATGTCTACAAAGAGAGCATCTTCAGTTATTGGGTTACCTTGAAATGTAGTCAACTTGACTTCTGAATCCTTTACCTTCCACCCCCTTCGGCAGTGCTGGGGATCAGAGTCAACCCTTACGGGTGCCTGGGCAAATGCCGAGTCTCAGCGCTGTGTCCCCAGCCCTCGTTTTACCTTTGAAAAAACCAGATTCCTCCCTACTGGTGCCAGAGAATGAACCTAGTTCCCACGTGGTAGGAAGGGCTGGGTCACTGACACTGTAGCCCCTGTCCTAAAGCAGCTTTAAAAGTAGTTCTTAGCACGTTAAGAGGCACCTGTGCATTTTTTAAAGAAATGGGTCTTTCCATTGATAAGGGATTTTTCAGTTTTAATTTTTAAAACTTTTTTGCAATTATAATTAAGAATTTCTCCCTTCCCTCTCTTCAAACACCCCTCATGTACCCTCTTGGCCCTCTCTCAAATTCATGATCTCTTTTTGTAGTTGGACTTACACACACACACACTCGCACACACACACACTCACACGCCTATATAAACGCAACCTGCTCCGTCCATATAATGTTACCTGTGTGTATATGATTTCAGGGCTGAGCGCTTGGATAACCCATCTGGGCTCTTCCCCGAGAAAGACTTATTTCTCCTGTTCCCAGCACGCCTCAGGATTTTTTGCATCTTAGGCTTAACTTTAGATTTGAAATAAAACAGGGCCGTTTTCCCCCTTGACACGAGAGAGAGAGAGAGAGAGAGAGAGAGAGAGAGAGAGAGAGAGAGAGAGAGAGAGAGAGAGAGTCTCCCTAAATATTATGACTTTCCTGTCTTGCTTCTGGCTAATTTTCTCCCCTTTGCCGGTGTTGTTTCCCCTGCCTGTCCCCTCTCCCGATCCCTCTTCCCTCCTGCTGGTCCACTAATCTACTTTCGCTCCGTCCTTCACCTGATGTTCTCACGGAGCTGGAACATGGCCCAGTGATTTGCCCCAGTTTGAAGAAAGCCACATCTGGAAACTAACCATTTTTATTTTTATTTTCTTTTTAATAACGAGTTGGTCATTTTCAGTAAGGCAGGAAGACAGAGGCGGGGGAAAGGTTAATGTTGACAGGAATGGGTGTAATGGTGCCTCATCCCCTCGTGAATACACACCCTTCAGCCAGTTACAGCAAAGCAGGACTGCTTGTATCTAGCAGATAATTTGGCAGTAAAAGCTAATTAAAACAAAATCTTTCCAAGCTGTGACTGATGGCTAATCTTGGTCGTCAACTTGACATACCTGGGAAGGGGAACCTCAGCTGAGGAATCACCTCCATCAGATTGGCTTGTGGGCCTGTCTGTGGGGTGTTTTCCTGATTGCTAATCAATGTAGGGAGGCTCAGCCCACTGTGGGCAGGTGGGTCCAAGATAGGTGCCTGAACGTAAGCTTGGAAGCAAGTCAGTAAGCAACGTTCCTACCTGGTCTCCCCTTCAAGTCCTGCCTCAAGCTCCGGCCCTGGCTTCCCTCAAGGATGGACTGGAACCTGTAAGTTACAGTAAACCCTTTCCTTTTCAGATTGCTTTTGGTCTTGGTGTTTATCATAGCAACAGAAAGCAACTAGCACGTGTATTTTTTGTGATTTTTTTTTAAAAAGGTTATGCTTGGGTTATTTTTTCTAATTAGTATATAAAAGCATTGAATTAGTCTCTGATTTTTTTCCCCCTTTAGTTAAAGTTTTAAGAAACTGGGCTTTCTCCCTTCCTTTCTAAATGAGGAATTCAAAGCCACACTAGGTGACTAGCCCGCTGCAGAAGCCCTGGAGGCAGAGTCATGTCGTTCCTCTTGACTTCTCTACTGGGTTCCCGTTGCCAATGTCATTATTGTGTGGCCCTGTGCCCGATTTATTCTAAGTAAGTTCTCCAGAGGAAATGAGTCAGAAGGAACGGACTGGATGAGCTCCTCTCTTGCAGAGACTCCTCTTGTTATTGTGTAACCCCGCACGGCTTTGTTAATGGATGCACCATGACTTGTCTGCCTAGTTTCTCAATCTGGTTGGGATGACAAGGCCTGCTTATGGGGCGCTTGAATTTGAAAACCATATGGTATGTGTAAGATATCCATGCCCAAGAAGAGAGGGAGGCAAGTGGTGGCCTTTTTGGTAACCCTCTGTGTGACATGAGCCAGTGCTGGGGCTCTGAATGCTGGCTCAGGGTGGGTCCTGGGGGCAACTGCATCCGAGTGCACCCTGAAGGGCGGAGGGAGCGGGACCTGATGAAGGGGGGAAAGTGGTCCTTTAGACTTCCGCTAACTTTGTCCTTACGGATGATTGTGTTTTTGCTGGTCTGGACATTGAAAAGTGGAGCTGGAATGCTGTTATATTTGACCGTCTGATTTGATCTGAGAATGCAGAGGGACACTCCAATCCCTCTGGGCTCATCCTGGTCTCAGTGGCTCTAGGGTTGTCTAGGCTCAGTGTTAGGGCTGTCCCCGAAGCAGGAGCAGATGGTGTGTGTGTGTGTGTGTGTGTGTGTGTGTGTGTGTGTGTGTGTGTGTGTACTGCTCCTTTGCGTGTATCCATTCATCTCTTCACTCCTTCACGCAGTAGCTGTCGAACATTAACTATGCTAGTGTTGGGCATATCAGTAACTGGAGCCTGCTCCAAGCACCCCGGCAGCCAGACAGCCAGACGCCGCTGGAAGGGCTTGAACCCAGTACAGCAACAAACAGATCTCAACTTGTTACGCTTACATGTTCCCTTTACATTTTACCAGAACTGTGACTCTTGGTTTGGGAGAAACCTGCCCGTGGATAATTGATTCATTGTCTTATCAGAATCACCTGTGTGGCAGATACAGGGTAAGTTAGTAGCTTGTGGGAGAACTCTAGAATTGGTACTCCAGAAGTTCTCAGTTACTACTGATACTGCTGGTCAAGGATTGTACTTTCAGAGCAGCTGGTGGGAGATGGTGGCGCACGCCTTTCATCCCAGCATCCAGGAAGCAGAGGCAGGTGGGTCTCTGTGAGTTCGAAGCCAGCCTGGTCTACAGAGAGAGATCCAGGACAGCCAGGGCTACACAGAGAAACCATTTTGGTATTTTATTTGTATTTTGGAGATGGCAGCATTTCTCCTCCTCCTCCTCCTCCTCCTCCTCCTCCTCCTCCTCCTCCTCCTCCTCCTCCTCCTCCTCCTCATCTTCTCATCTTTTTCCTCTTCCTCCTTTTCCTCCTTCCTCTTCCTCCCCTTCCTCCTCCTTTTCCTCCTTCCTTCCTCTCCCTTCTTCCCTCCCCCTCCCACCCTCTTCCCCACCCTTCCTCAGGGGTGGGGAGGGCCTCTTTAAGCATCCAAACTCTTGAAAAAGGCTTTCTATCAAAAAGCAGCATTTTTTTTTTTTAAAAAAAGTGCAAAATTTTTTTAGCAAGCTTGAGAATAAGAGTATATTAGGAACAGCCAGTAGAGGGCGCTAGAAAAGCCACCCAGCTTCCCAGCTGTGGCTTCTGGCTATCCAGGCACAGTGGGTGCCACTTGGCTTCTCCAGGACAGCAGAAACCCGAGCTGTAGCGCAGTTACTTTAAAATGACCATTTTTAGCATTTCCAGTGGGGGATTTCTCAGCCACTCTTGAGGGGACAGATAGTCATGCAGCTGGCCCAAGAAATGAGTAAGAGACAGGACTGTCATTTCCGCTGAACTTTAGTGTCTGTATGGGAGCGTTTTGCCTACGTGTGTGCATTGTGCACCCCATTCATTCCTGGTGCCTTCAGAGGTGAGAAGAGGGTGTCAGATCTCCAGGAACTGGAGTCCCAGATGGCTGTGAACCACCTCGTGGGTGCTGGGTGCTCTTAAATGCTGAGCCACCCCCCGGCCCCAATGTCTTCTTACCCAGTGTCCTCTTATTATTATTACTCTTGTTTTTTGGAGACAGGGTCTCACTATGTAGCCCTGGTTGGCCTGGAGCTCACTCTATAGACCAGACTGGTCTGGATCCATCCTCCTTTGCCTCCGAGTGTGCTCGGGTTGAAGGAATGTGCCACCATACCCAGAATTTTTTTTTTTTTTTAGGTTTTTCAAGACAGGGTTTCTCTGTGCAGCTTTGCGCCTTTCCTGGATCTCGCTCTCTAGACCAGGCTGGCCTCGAACTCACAAAGATCCGCCTGCCTCTGCCTCCCAAGTGCTGGGATTAAAGGCATGCGCCACCACCGCCCGGCCATACCCAGAATTTTAACCAAGATATTCTGTTTCCTGAGCTGGTGACTATGCAGCTAACCTCTACCGACTCAGAGCCATCTGTGATACCGTGATTGCCGGCTTCGTCCCTTAGACAGTTTATTTTGAGACTCATGTTCTTCCTCAAGTTTTCAGATGCGAGGCTTTACCTTCTGCTGCTTTACCTCTTACAAAGTTAGATGCTTGTGGCCATCAGCCTGTGGTGGCCACATCAGGAAGAGACACTTAGAGAGAGGAAGTTAGGTCACAGGGCAAGCCCTTGAAGGAGATATCGGCACCCTGGCCTTTCTCTTGCTTTGTCTGGCCACAAAGTAAGAAACAGCTTTCATGTTCTGGCTCCAAAGCAATGGAACCAGCTGACCGTGGACCGAAATCTCTGAAATTGTGAACCCAAATAAGTATTTCTCCCTCAGAAAAGGGATTGGAGCACTTGGCTTGTGGCACTTAGGAGAAACAGAGAGCATGTCTTCACGTGGCAGGGCGGGAATCCACATACCTCTTGAGTTTATATTGAAAGTTGACATCTCTTTCCCACTATCCACGAGCACAAAGTTTTTGACGGTAATTGCAGGGTTCATTGAAACCCCTCAAGGGCCCTTCAGGATCAAAACCTCATTGTGGGAGACGCTCTTGGGTGGCTGCGGAGGCACTGGAGGAGGTCTTGAACTTTCTTTGCTGCATCCACACTCAGGGTGTTTTCAGCTCAGCGCCCCCTCCCCAAACCCATCTCAGCGGACCTCCATATTTATCCGCCGGGACTCCCGAAGCTTTGGAGTCATTTTGATCCTTCTCTATGCTAAGCCCTCAGCAGCGTCTCTTTAACTTGGTAAACTGACGTACACACGTGCGTGGGTGTGTGCGTGGGAGTGCGGGAGCCTGTGGAGGCTAGAGCAGGGGGCGGGTCCCAGATGCTCCGGGGCTGGAGTTCCAGGCGATGGAACCTGACATGGGTGCTGGACACTGAACTGAGGTCCTCTCCGAGATTAGTACATGCCCTTAACCGCCGCGCCATCTCCGCAGCCCCAACTCTTGAGTTTTTATTAGTTCAACTTTTAGAAAATTTGTTTTCTCCCTGGTCTCTCGCGTTCTGTTTCTTTGTATTTCAGCCACACTACTTACTTGACAGAGTAATTTATATTATATGCCTTAACGGCTGAGCCCTCGCTCCAGCCCTAGTGATTTATATGTCTACTTTGCTTCTTGTGTTTTCTTTAAAAAAAAAAAAAAGAGAGAGAGAGAAAGAAAAAGAAATCCCGAGTAAGTAGCTCTGCGGAGCCTGCTGGGAAGGGTCCACTTCGAAGGGTCAGTTGTCTTGTTTTATCTCAGGTTTCTGTCAAACTGAACTCTTGCCTTGCTCTGCGTTTTCTCATCTCTAAACCTTTGCTCAGTTTTATTTGGAATCTGTTTAAACTAGGCAGGAATTCTTTACACTGACACCTGTGAAATATAATTATAAAAATATCTTGTCCTAATTTATTTAAAATTTACATTGTACCCCCTCTTCCCCTGCACATGCACGCACACACATGTACCCGCACCCCCCTTGCAGGAGTCATTTCTCTGTACTATGTAGGTCCCAAGGATCAACTCAAGTTGCCAGTCTTGGGATCAGACACCTTTACATCTGATGCATTTTGCTGGTCCTATAAGAGTATTCTGAAGTCTGTGATACTGCATGTGTGTGTTTTTGTTTGCTTGCTTGTTTTGGAGACAGGGTCTCACTATGCACCTCTGGCTGGCCTGCAACTCGCTATGTAGACTAGGCTGGCCTTGAACTCACATCCATCTTCCCTCCTCTGCATCTTGAGTGCTGGGGTTAAAGGAGTAGGTGGCCATACCAGGCCTTCCATGAGTTGTCTGTTAATGCAGGGTCTATGAAGACGTAACACTGGGTCCTAATAATTATCATACTTGTACTGCCTTTTACAATAGAAGGCTATACTACATTTTTGTGAGAGGTTAGGGAAAACGAGGCTGCAGCTTTTTTTGTTTAATTTTAAAAACATTTTATGTATGTGACTGTCCTGCCTGCATGCATGTCTGCACCACATACATGCCTGGTACCCGTGGGGGACAGAAGGGGCTGTCTGCTCCCCTAGAACCAGTGTCCCAGACAATTGTGAGCTGTCCTGTGGCTGCTGGGAATGGTCCGCTAGAAGAGCAGCCAATACTTTTAACAGCAGAGCCATCTCTCTATCCCCAAGGCTAGAGTCTTTCCTTGTTGAAGTCCTAAGTCTCAGGCAGAGAACCTGAAATCTAGGGAACTGATTCTCAAAGCTGAGGACGTAACTCAAGCACCGCCATGGCGCCCACTATAAGTGATTTCTGGTACTGCAGGCAGGTCAACAGCTTTCCTGGGAATTGCCTATGTGGCAGACCCTAGGATTGTACTTTGAAAACCATTACTTACGTCATAGCCATCTTTACCTCCTTAGGCTCTGGAACACCTCCTCTTCTGTTTGCCTTTACCACCCCATTGGAAGAACGGCATTCCCCTGCAGGGTTTCATCTGCTTCATACCTATGTTGTGGCATTCAGCTTTGCTCTTTGTATCAGGGTCCCTGTCGTAAAATGTAGCTGGTTCCCAAGGTGGACTCCGGCCTTCTAAACTATTCATGATCCTGAAGTGCTATGAGATTTAGAACCTCCAAAAGGAATAAAAAAAAAGTTTTCTCTCATTTGTTACCTTATGAGGTATGACTTATGACTTAACAGGAAAGGAGGGACCAAGGAGGACAGAGAGACTCGAGTGGAGAATTCATTTGGGAAGTTGACCTTAGCATAGACATTAGTCACGGAAAAGAATTCTTGGTTATCACTTAGTGTCCTTCCTTTATTTTGATCCAAAAACTTACGTAGAAGGAGAGATAGGTTACATATTGGCCCTCCAGTGAAAATAACCTTCTGGTATATGGCAATTACATGGTATAAGCAACTTGGTCACTGGCTCTTACTTTGGTGGGACCCTGGGAGCATCTCTGGATATTTCAATGAAGTCTTCAATAGTGTTCCCCTGGGGCAATGTTAAAGTCAGAATAAATGCAGGTGGATTTAAGTACTCAGGCTTACTTACACCTGATCAGACCTGAACGTTGAGTATCCCTAATAAGAAGTCACCTTGAGAGGACTTGCCTGGGGAAGGGTTGAATTTCTCCCCTACAGTGATTTAATCCCTTTAGATGCCTCCACTTCCTCTCTCCTCCCCTCCCCAAGGACTAGGAGAGCTATAATGTAGCTTAGAGACTGATCTATGGAGAATTATAAGGTCCCTTCTAAACTGAAAGCCCCGAGACTCTGGCAAACAGTAGGACTGCTGTCCCCTTACAGTGTGGGAATTGGGTCTGTGCCTTCGTGGGCCCTGCACTCTGAATCTCCTTCACTGGCACAGAAGTCACCTCTGTGAAGCTGTGGGATGCTCTGAGGTCTCAGTTCAGGGTTGTCCCAACCTTCCTGTGCTCATATCAGTCTTGGGCTCTGTTAACCCTGATAGCAAAGCTGTCATTATTATCAGCCATGATGAGGAGCCCTTGTTGGAGCCCTTTCATTTCTAAGTGGCTCGAAGAGAACCCGTGGGTCTGTTAATGTTCATGCCTCGGCCTGTAGGATTCCTCTTCCGGGTCAGAGAGTTTCTCCAATGAGCTACCTCTGTGGCGTTTGCACTTTCACACACTATAAAAAGTCCTACATTCTTGTTGTGATTTACATTTGTCCTCTTGGTACTGGCTGTGCCTTGATTTCTGCTCCTGTGAGAGAGTTTGAGAAGAATTGGTGCCGCCACTGTGGCTGGATAGGGAAGAACTGTTACAAAATTCTTTCTTAAAAGAGAGAACTGAATTGTCTCTGGAGGCTCAGAACAGATCTGTAAATAGACACCCCCCTGCCCCTCAGTGCCACCGTGGTGCCTGGCCAGGTAATTCAGGAGATCCCATGAAGTAGCCTCCTTTACCCTCAGAGGCAACTCTGTCCTCATGTGTAGTGCAGGTGTTTTACATAAAATATTTTCCTGAATATTCTGGATGATTTGCACACATTTCTGGCTGTGGGACTCGACCATGAGGAACTGGATCTTAACTCTTTTTCTTTACCACCTGACGCATATGGGACTCAGACATTGTTAGTGGAATCGAACTCCTCTCTTTGAATCTCCTACGCAATTAGTTTTCCTTTATGAATATTCCCAACCCCAAACACATGTATATGTTCAAACTAAAATCATATTGAATTCATTGGGGAGCACAGTAAATAGCACACAGTGCATTGGTACATGGTGTAAGGACTGAAGGCTGTGTTTTGTAATGAACACTGCCGTGTGTTGTCGGGGGTATACAATCCCTGTCCAACCCCGGCCTCCTTTCATGCTTCTTCACTGGCTCTCTCCGGGGTCGTTAGCACAGCCCATGCTGTTCCCCGTGTCTTCAGTGTTCTCACCCGCGTCTTCTATCGTAACCTGCCATTCCCCTGCATCCAGTCTCAGCAATCCTTTGTCAGGATTCTCCAGCCCGCCACCCCCAGCATTGTCCAGTCTCTGTCGACAGGGGCTCTTAGTCTTGGCCCTGGAGCCTTGACTGTGATTATAGGTGGGTGGACATTTACCCCCGAGTCACTTCCTCTCTGTCCTGCAAACTTCCCGTGTCTCAGCCTGTTTTTGCTAACATTGCTGCCGTTAGCACAGAACCTGGAGCATCCATCACACAGCGGCGGCTATCTCCATGGTGCTACAGAATAGCTCCATTCTGGGATATGGGCATTCGGCACCTACTCAGCCTTGTATACTGTGAAAGGCAGGCTTGCCGGGCGGTGGTGGCGCATGCCTTTAATCCCAGCACTCGGGAGGCACAGCCAGGCGGATCTCTGTGAGTTCGAGGCCAGCCTGGGCTACGGAGCGAGATCCAGGAAAGGCGCAAAAGCTACACAGAGAAACTCTGTCTCGAAAAAAGAAAAAAAAAAAAAGGCAGGCTTATTGTCATCTGTCTACTTACACACACTGAGTATTTAGAGCAATAGCTATGAAATGTTTGCCAAATTCAGAAAAGCATCTTAAAAACTTATTGTATTCCATCTGAAAACCAGTGTCAACACAAGTCCCCTTCCCATCCTCAACTCTGTACCTTGTGCCAGGGTGCATTTTCATACCCTTCCTTTAGCGATGGTGCTGCTCACCGGGAGCTGCTCCGTTTATATTTCCTGAGAGCCCACAGCTGGGTGTTTTAAAACATCTTTCCCAACAGTTCACGCTGATTAAAAGTGTGACCGACTAGAGGAAGGCTTTGGAATGGGGACGGGACATTCAAGGTATCTCTGCTTTAAAGAGCATCCTAGGAATGTCTACAAATACGTGAACAGTTTGCTTTGAGCAAGTACCAAGGAAGACTATTGGGTGGAAGAAAAGTCTTTAAAAAGCTCGACTGCTTTAAGCAAGCATGGGTTTTAAAATAAGACACTGGGGCCTGGTGTGGTGACACACACCTTTAATCCTAGCACTCAGGAAGCAGAGGCAGGTGGATCTCTGAGTCTGAGGCCAGCCTGGTCTACAGAGCAAGCTCCAGGCCAGCCAAGGCTGCATAGTGAGACCCTGTTTCAAAAAAACAAAAAAATAAAAATAAAAATAAGACATCAGGGCTGGAAGGATGGCTCAGAAGCTAAGAGCACTTGTTGCTCCTGCAGAGAATCTGGTTTGGTGTCCAGCACACACATGGTGGTTCACAGCCATCCCTGACACCAGTTCAAGGGATCCGATGGCCTTTTCTGGCCTCTGAGGGCACCAGGCATGCTTGGGGTGCATATCCATACACTCAGGCAAAACACTCAGACATGTGAATAAATGAATCCGAAAGCAGACATTTTAATGTTGTAAATGCCAGTTTATATGCATGTATGGAAGCATGTGAGACTCCACCCCAGGCTCTTATTTTACGATCTTGTCACTTCCAACCTTCAAACCGTTCTCTTCCATTCAGCTTGTCAGTACCTCATCTAACAAAGACAGCAGCTTGCCACCGGT
Organism: Peromyscus californicus insignis; assembly: GCF_007827085.1. Lineage (NCBI taxonomy): Eukaryota > Metazoa > Chordata > Mammalia > Rodentia > Cricetidae > Peromyscus > Peromyscus californicus. The sequence continues at coordinate 38,635,013 of NW_026294535.1, forward strand.
GACCAGTAATTGGCTTGAACTGTGGCTAGTGTGCCTTGATGATGAAGCAGGAGAGCAGCAGGATTGAAGGGCAAGGCATCAGAGGGGGTGCGGTTCTCTCACAATACTGCATAGCTTGGCTATTAGACAACAAGTAGGTTGTGAATTTACTGGAGTGTAATTATTAGACACTTGTTGACATTGGTTCCCCTCCCAACATTTGACTCTAAGGGAAGCTCACTGGAAAGCCTGAAACATACTGGGAGCTAGAAATAGATCAGTGTGATGGCAGAGCAGCCTTTTCAGGGTTGTATGGCTTCCGGTGACCACCCAATCAGACAGCTCGTTCTTAAGACCGTTGCTTTTCAGCTGGTTACTGTGGCAACGATGGGGTACTGGTTGTCATGACAACGGAATGGAAATTTGGGGGACCATTTTCTTTAGATGAGGTAGATTCACTAAGCCCTGTCTTTCTTCCTTTAAAACTTGACCATCATGCTGCACAATACCTTGCCGTGGGTCTATTTTTCTCGACTTTGCATACATCTCAGGCTTTAACACAGTCTTTTCTTACTCTTGGCTCTTTGATTTAAATCCTTTCAACTCTGTGATGTGAGGAGACACTCCCTCCCCCCTTCCAGTCTTTTATGGCTTATATTAAAGAATGATATTGCAACAGCTGGTTTTCTTTTTACACCACAGAAAATATTTCTGCCAAACTCTATTAGATTGCTCCAAAGTTATCCTGGGGTGAAATAGAGCGGGTCAGACTAAACATAATGCGCTCCAAATGCCGGAGAGACTTTCAGCAGCGCCGGCACTCACGTGTTTATTGGGGTCACTCTTTGAGGAGAACCTTTGAGAAGTGGGAGCCTGGCTCCTTCCCCTCCTCATGCTGGTTCAAAGCTCTTCACCGAGGCCTCGCTGTGTGGGGTCGCCGGTGGCAGGTGCACATCGTTCACGCGCACACAGCCTTGGTCAATCCTTTTCTTGGTTGCGCCCAAGGAATCGAGGCAGCTGTTCATGTTTAGGTCTTGAATAGAGAATGGTAATCAGAAGAGTTTGGTTAAACCTCTGGGTCTCATTAGAAAATTTAGGGGCTGGAGAGATGGCTCAGTTGTTGAGCGCTGGCGGCTCTCCCAGAGGACATGAGTGTGGGTCCCAGAACCTACACTGGGTGCCTCATAACTCCAGATCCGTAGGATCCAATGCCCTCTGCTGTCCTCAGGCATCCACACACATGAGCAGATACAAAGACACATACATACTGTAAATGAGAATCAAGGAAATATATTGGATGAAAATATATTGGAAAAATCTGAATTTACAGAGCTCAAGTTTTCTTAGTCTTTATCGAGATGAGGTTTCATTCTGTAATCCACTGACCTGGAACTAACTATGTAGTCCATACTGACCTCCTCCTCTCACAGACATCCTCCTTCCTCAGCCTCCTGAGTGCTAAGCTTCCAGGCATTAAATATCTCACTTGGTTTTTCTAGACTGCTTTTGGTGTACTGTTGAGTTCTGGGGGAAAGACATTTTGGTGTGTTTTTTGTTGTGTGAATTTGCTACCATAGGAGTTGTACATGCTGTTAATGATAGGGAGTCTCCAAGTGCACTGTGCTGGGAAAGTTCCTGGAGATTTAGAAGGGAAACTCCTAAGAGAGCTTCCTATAATTCGGAGCTCTGCATCAGTTCAGACACACCCTTCACACAAGGCCCATGAAGAGGCCCAGGATATCTTTTGATCAATTCCTGGCTCTGTCCACACTCAGGTGAGACTGTAAGCCTTCCTGTCCCTTACAGGGCATAGTTGGGCATTTGTCTGGAATTCTCTTCTGATGGTGCTTCCTTCTGGTCCCTGTCCCCTGTCTAGGGCTGCCACCACAAAGCACCTCAGGTGGGTGGCATAGAAGCAGAGACTTATGTCTGGAAGTCCTGCATCATGCCGTCAGTGGTTCTGATATCTCCTGATGCTCCTCTCCTTGTTTGTGGGTGTATACCTCAGATCCCTGGCATCTGCCATGTCTCTCCAGTATTCTCTTAACAGGACGCCAGTCAGACAGGATTAGCGATACCCTATATCTCCAAACACAGTCACATTCTGAGGTTGGTTTCAGTGTGAGACTTTTGTGGTGACATTCTATCTCACAACAGACCACAACACCATATTTTTATCAGTTGTTTCTGTCATCTCTCTGTCTAGGGCTTAAAAGAAATGATGGCAACCTTCACGGAATGAGAAGAAAGACTTTACCATTCTCTTTACAACAGGAGGATGGCCAAGTAGTCACTGCGTGTGTGAGACTATTTTTGTTTTGAAGATTTGTTTGTTTTTAATTATGCAAATGTGTAGACTTCTGTATGTGTGTTGGTGCCCAAGGCGGCCAGAAGAGGGCATCAGATCCCCTAGAGCTGGAGTTGAGGCTGTTGTAAGCCACCCAATATGAGTTCTGGGAATTAAACTCTGGTCCTCTGTGAGAACAGGTGCTTTTAACTGTTGAGCGGTCTCCCTAGCCATTAAGACAGTGGTTCTCAACTTTCCTAATACTGTGACCCTTTAACACAGGTCCTTATAATGAGGTGACCCCCCCAACCATAAGATTCTTTTTGTTGCTACTTCCTAACTGTAATTTTGCTAGTTATGAATTGTAATTTTTTGTGAGTGTGTGTGTGGAGGTGGAGGTTTGACCAAGGGGTCACAAGCCACAGGTTGAGAACTGCTGTCCTAAGGCATTTCTTAATGGATTTAAGAGCTCAGTTGGGTTTCCTTGGCCTAGTAAGATAGGCATTGGAGGAATCTGTGGAAAGCAGAGTATTAGTAAGTGAAGGTAGGAAGAGCAAATGGGGGAAAAGGCCTGCCTCAAGGCCGCCTCTCAGAGGAAAATTGACTTCCCTCTCCGACAGTGACGGTCAATAATCAGATATCCTGCACCTCAGAGATTTTACATTGTGATCCGTAGGAATAGCAAAGTTACAGTTATAGAGTAGCAACGAAATAATGTGATGGTTGGGGGTCGCCACAACATGCGGAACTGCAGTAAAGGGTCGCAGCATCAGGAAGGTTGAGAACCTCTGCTCTAAGGGTTAAAACCCAAGGGCAGTGGCAGGCAGAAACAACATCCAATCTACACCAAAATCTACATCTCTAGCGTCTCTGGCAACACAGGGCAACCAGGATGACGTTCCCGATCAAAAGCAATGTCTTGCTAATCCATTTAGGCTTCATTACAGAAGCTTCCTTTGTCCTCTGAGAAGCAGAGGTGGATGGGTTTCCGCCAAAGGCGGTGGCCAGCCACTGACCTCTCTATGATTGGGGCCTTGAAGGAGGTGAGTACTGGGGAGATGGAGATATTTATCTGGCTGAAGTGGACTTGGTGTGCTCAAGGCTTTCCATCCACCTGGAACCCGCAAATCCATCTGTTACGCGGCCTCCAGCACTTGACAGGGCGGTCGAGCTTAGATGCTCTCTTCCCTCCTTCATCCCCGATGCTTTCTCCCTCTTCCTTTCTTCTAAGTGGCAGCGCTGGTGTGATGGGTGTGTGTCATCTCTAAGCAGGCAGGCCTGAGGTATGTGAGGAAGGTCTGGGCCCAGGGACAGGAGGAGGAGGCAGCGAGCAATGTCTTCTAATCATGCCTTTACACAGCTTTGAGGGAGTGCCTAAAGGCTCATTGTGAAAGCTACTCTTGGTTGTTCCCTGATCCACAGAAGGAGAGGGACCCTCAGATGGGGACCTGCCTCCATCAGCTTGGCCTCTGGACATGTGGTGGTGGGGAGGCGTTTTCTCCATGGCTAATTGGTGTAGCCGGGCCTGGCCCACAAGGGGGTAGTGCTTCACCTGGATTACTGTACAAGAAAGGTAACAGAGCAAGTCAGAGGGAGTGAGTGTGTAAGTAGCACTCCTCTGTGGTCTCTGCTTTAGTACCTGCCTCCACTTCCCTCAACCACGGACTGTGAGGTGGAAGTTTAAGCCAAATAATCCCTGTCCTCCTTCATGCTGGTTTTGTTCTTGTCTCTCAAAGTAACGGAAAGCAAACTAGACCAGACATTAATGTTGCGGTGACAGACCAGACTGGGCTGTTTTGAGAAGAATTGGTTGACTTCTTAGAACTTAATGAGCCATTCTGTGGGAACTTAGAAGGTAAGAGTGTTGAGATCAGTGCAGACCTGGGTGCCTGGCTTGTGAAGTTTCCGAGGGAAGTTTGAGAGTCCCTTATAGACTGTCAGGGCCATTTGTGTGTCATTTTTGAATTGAGCACCTGAGGAAGTCAAACCCATGCTTCACTGGGACACAATAGATGCTGATCGGCTGGGACTGAAAAGTTAGCTGTGATGAATAAGAGACCAGCATCATTGAGATAAAACCATTTCGGGAGCATTTCCTCAGGGTCAGCCCACAGAAGCGGTAGTCCGGATGTGGTTAAGTCTACTCCTCAGGCGGATGCCAGATTTGGCAATGTGTAAGAATGGACCATGTGGTAGTGGTTTTGAAGGGATGAGAGTGTCACAGAGGGCGGATGAGGCGTAGCACTCTGAGAGGCCAGGAGAGGCCATTGGTGAAGGTGCAGCTTCACCAGGATTGAAGGGGTCATGGAGATAAGATGAGATTGGTACCGTGTGATGTGGTCAAAGTCTCTGAAGAAGTTAGGGGAGGTAATTGGTGAGGGTGCAGGCTCCGGTGCAGTGGAGACCCCAGCAGAGTCATGCCAGAACCATGAGATAACCAGTCCATGAGCTTGCAGGATTGGGAGCTCGGCCTGGGGGTGTTTTATCTGCCCTGGTCAGTGTTTTATCACAGCAACAGGCCTAAATGAACCAATATTAGTAGGGTGGGTTTCACTTTCAGTATGTGTTAGCTATTATCATGTAACATGTTTAAAATAAAGTCTGCGTCCATGTGTTTCCAAAGACTCAGCTTTGTTAAGAAAGATCAACAGGGTGTAGGCAACTGCTCCAAAGGAGAGCTGATGGGTGCAAGAAATCTGTCTGCGTCGCCATAACAGCTGAGGCAAATGGGAAGCACGGAGCTGGGGGAAAGTGTAGATAAAAGAAAGTAGAACAGTTTGGGTGGGGGAAGGGGAGGGGTATACTTGGAATGAAAGAAAATAGTTTTGGGGTCTGCTGAGCTGAAGATGCCCAAGGAAAATTACTGTTGCTGCTGCCCAGCCCAAACAACAGCAAGACTCAGGCAAGGTTTAGTACATCAAGGCAAGCAAGAAGGGGATGTGCACACTGGAAACGTGGGTGTGCATATTAACGAAGATTGGACAGGGGTGAGGATGGAGCTCGCTTGGTAGAGTGCTTGCCTAGCATGCAAGGGGTCCTGCATTGGATGCCCATTACTGAATAAACCAGGGGTAATGTTGCATGCCTGTAACCCCAGAGTGAGAAGGACCAGGGCACTGAGGGCCTTCTATCAGGAAGAAAAACAAAGAGCAGAGAATTCACGTTGAACAAGGTATTTATATTAAGCAAAGCATACTGCTTAAGATTCCCGGGGTCATGGTCTCTTTCCTCCTCCCACATCCTTACACACACACACACACACACACACACACACACACACACACACACACACTCACACACTCACTCACTCACTCACTCAGTCACTCCAGTTCTGTCCCTGCTGGAGAATGGGCAATGACTTTCACAGAACAGCTATTTTTCTACTGTAAAAGCAGGTTTTCTATCTGCTATTTAAAGAAAGACTACCGAGGAATTGAGGAACTTCATGGTGCTTATTTCCCAAAGTCATATTCTGAAATCCAAGTAGGGATCGAAGAGTCAGGCATGGTGGGTCACATCTTTAGCCCTAAGCAATGGAAGGCTGAGGCAGGATTGCAAGTTCAAGGCCAGCTTGTGCTAATCAGCAAGACCCTGTCTTAAAAAGCCAACATAGCAAAACCCCAAACCAAACTAACAAAATGGTGATAGACAACCCTTGAAATGGGATTTGCCATAGTCTCAGGCTTGTTGGGATATTTTTAATACTCCTAAATCAAACCTGGGGAAATTTTCTTCCCTGGGATCCCGAGTGCTTAAGATGTAATCTTAGTGGGTGCAGGCGTGCTAACTGTGGGTGACCCACTGACACACCTGGATGGGGGTACGGATCCCAGAGGGAGGGGTGGAAATGGGTGTGTGCCGCCAGTTGTGGCAGGCTGAGGGGATGGGTAGCTTGGAGGAAGACGGAGAACAGGGTGATTTTTCCAGAACAATCTCTCAGTCTCATTTGGACATTTGTTCCTGGTGAGGAGCTTATGAGTTCAACTTTCTGCAAGGAAAGTGGGCACTGAAGGCGGGCACCCAACAGCAGTATCAGGTGAACCCTACAGTGGTTTCAGTAGCTTCTAGCATGAGTTCTTGCCTCCAGATGGGAAGAAACCCACTTTACCTTTGGGTGGGCCTTCTAACTGACAGTTTAAACACCCCTTCCATCATGGTCTGGGGAAGAGTTTTAACTAGTGGGGATATTCATTTTTCATTAATCTCTCTAGATTTAATAATTTTTGCATATAAAGCCCAAAGCTTAACTCGGAAGCCCGCCTGAGATAGAGTTCGGTGTAGCAATAAAAATGGAAGAACTTGTAGCTTAACTCTCTCCCTCGGTTGTTTATTTTTTTTCCCAGTGCTGGGGGGACTGGACATGGGCTTGTACTTGTTGGTAGATCCACCACTGACTGATTCTCCAGTTCCTAGCATAAAATTCAACAAAAAGAACCAGGTATAAGAACTGCAGGAGCCCTCATGTGGGCAGTCAAACTGGGTGAAATCAGCTATGGTGTGATTCCTCAGTATACTGGTTAACAGTGGCTGGTGTGCTATTTCTTGTTCTGGGTGGTGGACACCCAGCTAACTCAGTCAGTAGAGCATGAGACTCTTAATCTCAGGGGGCGTGGGTCCATGCCCCATGTTGGGCGCCAAATGTAACATGAATTGCTAGTTTTGGTGTCTGTCCTGGATCCTGCTCTCTACCCCAGGCTGGCCTTGAACTCAGAGATTCACCTGGCTCTGTCTCCCAAGTGCTGGGATTAAAGGCGTGTGCCACCACCGTCTGATGCGAGACCCTGTTTCAAACAAAACAAAACAAAAGGTTCAAGTTTCCCATTCTTTTTTTTTTTTTTTTTTTCGAGACAGGGTTTCTCTGTGTAGCTTTGTGCCTTTCCTGGAACTCACTTGGTAGCCCAGGCTGGCCTCGAACTCACAGAGATCCGCCTGGTTCTGCCTTCCGAGTGCTGGGATTAAAGGCGTGCGCCACCACCGCCCGGCTTAAGTTTCCCATTCTTTAATACAACCCATTAGATTCCTCTCTAGGGGAGCAGAGTGAAAAAGAAAGGGACATTTCAGTAACTCAGAAGCAGACAAAAGTGGCCAGAACTATCGTATTTATTATAAAGCTACACCTTGAACAAACCCAACCGTATACTGAAGCCTGGAATGGTACATGCCAAGAAGTACAGTACTATACAGAAAAGTGCATTGTCACGACAGATTAACAAAACATTTCCTTTTCTTCCAGGGCTGTAAAAGCATCCCCTGTTCTCCTCGCCTCGGAGAGGAGAGCCAGGATTCTAGAGCAAGGGGGGACGGGATGGCAGGCTGCAGTGTGAGTGAGTTCATGGAGGGGAGAAGCCTGGGACGGATGGCAGGGAGTCACTGTGGACAGGCGAGAAAGGCACGGTCACATCTATGAGGGACAAGACAGTCTGATAAGCCACATGGATGCAAGACACACACGACTGGGCACAGAGGTGCAGGGAGACATGGCGGTGGCGTGGGGTGGTGGTGAGCAAGTGGAGAGGGCATCTTGGAACAGTCCGGTGGGCGGGACGTAGTGGGCGACAGTACAAAAGCAAGGCTAAAGTTCTCTAAGATAGGAAGGCACTTTCACGTGTACATACTACAGATGTACATCGACACCATTGGGTAACCGTCACAAGCAGGAAGCTACCAGTACTGCAACTGACCGAACTGACAGGAAGGGACAATACTGATTTGAAGGACGTGGGCAGGAGTTACCATCAAGAATGCAGGGGAAGAGCAGTCTCCCGTTAACACAGCCACCTACGACACTTGGAAATATCCACAATAACCATCACACTACACACACGGAACTTAGGTGAATGCTCTAAGGAGGGGCACTCACAGACGCGCAGTTTATATATTTTTTCTTTTACTAGTTTCTAAGATAAGCATTATGGAACCCAGTACAATTATTTAAACATACAAAATTCCCTATATAATTTAAAGATACAGGTATCCATTTAGATGATACCACTGAGACTTTTTTTTTTTAAATAAAGTATACTAGGATGAGTGAGTGAAAGCTAAGCTCAGCCTCTGGCTTCTCTGGCTTCGCTATCTGCGCCGCTGAGGTCATCCTGACGCAAGTCGGATGCTCCAGCCCAGCTGGAGCTTGAGGGGTGGGGGTGGGGTTCTGAAGTAGAGGGGGTTCTATTTGCACATGGGTAGAACCTTCAGTTCTAGGCTCTCTGTGTCTCGGAGTCTCAGTGGCAGATAGGAGAGAGATGGCATCCCAAATGCATTTCCTTGCATTTCTGGTCTTTTCTGCTGTGTTCAGGAATAGATATCAACCTAAATCTGAACTCTCAATGGATACAGTCTCTTTACTGTTGGATTTCAGACGTTAGAACACGGTTCCTTCAGTTTGCAGACATCAGAGCCGAGCCATTCCTAAACGCTGAGACCACCACCACCAGCCCAACTCTTTCCCCTTTCTTAATTGAATTTTAAAGCCACTTTAGGATTGGCAAATATATAGAGACAGAAAACTCAAAGGAGACCATCTGACCCTTGGGAGTTCTTGATCCATTGATAATTACTCCTGACTACGGTAGTAGAATAAGTGGGACCTCACTACCGATTATTCTGTGGATAGCTCACGGGGCACCCAAGTCAGATTATGTTGTGTGAACGCAAGTAAGACTGTTGGCCAATGGTGTTGACCTGCAACAAGAACTTGAGCTCCACAGAGTGCCCTCAACAGTTTGAAAGTTTACTGTGACGTTCTTCCAACAATGTGCAGTCAGTCCTAACAATTCATCCCTCAGACCCCCAACTCACACCAAAGGGCTTTGCCAATCTGCATCTGGGTTCTATGGAACACGCGCGCGCGCGCGCGCGCGCGCGCACACACACACACACACACACACACACACACACACACACACACACACACACATACACGGTCCTCCCAACCATGGATATTTTGTGAATGTGGAGTCAGGTATTGTTGTGGACTAGAATCTGCCCATCAGATGATCCCCTCCCTGAACTGCGTATGGTCTCCAAGATCTGGGAATTGGGGAGAGGTCAGAGCACCTTGGGGTTCATTTCTTCCTTTCCTTGTGCCTTCCTGCTGTGTGCTACATCTGTGGCTTAAACCCCGCCAGGGTGACCAGTCTCATCGACTGTAGCTCTCAGTGAGCTCTACTGACAGTTTTTTAGGATCCTTTAGGGGACACCTGATCTGAAACTATCCTGTGCAGGGCTCGAAGGGTGCCCGCGTCAGATGGGAAAAACGTAAAGCTGTTGTCTCATCGGGTAAACGAAGGGCAAGTGACTGCTCCCCTGAAGGTTTGCTTTCATTTAAGAGACAGAAGTCAGTCTGGAATTGTCTACAGGATCGAAGATGGAGGAGACAATAGAAGGATGGGAGGAAACTGGGAGCCATTTCCTGGAGGAAGAGGCCCAGCTCTTGGGCCCTTGAGGGGGGGCGTCTACAAAAGCATGTCCTTTGTCCTTCAAGGCAGCAGAGTCCTGATCTAGGGGACACACAGCAGACGGCAGCAGTTTTGTAGGAGTAAGATTGGAAAAGCTAAAATTAAAGCTTAAGAAAGGCATTTACAAATGAATTCAAAAAGGCTGCGGCTAGCTTCTTAGACCTGCGCCTGGCCTCGTCCATCAAAGAAGGAAAAATGGTTTTAAGAATCAGTATTGTTTTCTAGTAAATGGTGGGTTCATTTAGGAGGTAATAAACTTCCAAGGGAGCCAGGGGTGGGTTGTTTAAAAGGCTCAGTGTCCAGCATAGTTCAATCCTGGCTCGGTCTCTATGGTTTCTATTTTAAGATGGCCAAAAAGTATGGTTCTGAAAATTTTGAGTTATTTTTCCCTGTGTAGTCTTGGCTGTCCTGGATCTCACTCTGTAGACCAGGCTGGCCTCAAACTCAGAGACCCGCCTGCCTCTGCCTCCCGAGTGCTGGGATTAAAGGCGTGCGCCACTACTGCCTGGCAAATTTAGGGTTTAAAACCTAACCATACCTGGAAGTAGCTGGGGGTGGGGAGTATGTCTTCAATACATTTGTGAAATGAGGAGAGTGACTTTGAAAGGGGATATTTCATTCATATATTTTTTTTTCTGTAACAGAATGATTAGATCAGCAAACTGAGGTAGCGACCAGTCATGATCCTGATTTTAGTACAGATCTTAATTTGTTCCTACGTGAATTATGGTCGACGCTGTGCTACTGAGGTGGGCACGCCAGTTTGAAATTAAACCTAGAAGGAAGTGCATGGTGTGTGCAAAGGGCATTGTTCTGAGACATCACCTTGCTTCATGAGGAAGTGCAGCGCTAGTGTAGACATCCGCTGCTGCTAGAATGGTGATTTGTACCTTAGTAAAAACAATCGTGTTCAGAATGATGGGGGTGGGGGGCGGGGAAAGCTCAGTGGTAGAGTGTGCGCTTAGCATGCGAGAGGCCTCCGGTTCAATCCCAGCACCAAACACACACACACGATCTACCATTTTCTTTTTTAAGCTAGAGGAAAAATATAGTAAATATATGATGAAGAAAATTGACTATGAGCTTAAAGGTCAGAGGAAGAAGTTCCTAACTGAGTCCATTTGACTCTCTGAGTTCTGTAGAGGTCACAGGCAAAAATCCCAAACAGCAAATCAAACACAAATGGGACAAGAAGAGAAGTCATGGTTCTGAGGTACAAAACTGGGAAGAACCCACCCCGGCACCACCAAGGTCATCTTCCCATGGTGTCCTGGCACGGCTCTCCCTCGGTACCGTAGCCAGATCTGGCTTGGCTCAAAGAGTTGCGGGCAGCAGAGCTGGGGGTTCAGTTTGGGGACCACTGGGCCGTTGTGGTGTGAAGGAATCAAGGTAATTTCGTCACAACATCTGTGAACCAAGGATTCATTTCCTGTTTTTTTTGTTTTTTTTTCCATTGCTGTAAAGGGGAACGTGGGGTTCTAGGGAAGGTAGAGATATTTCTTAGGCAGTTATTGAACAACTTTGCAGAAGTCTGCGGGGCAACCAGAAAGTCCTTACTATTCGACTGCTCTAGTCCTCTGTAAATGTAGGCGGTGGACTTGGGCATCTCCAGGGCCTGATCGCGTTCTTGGAGGGAGTCATGTCGACAGATCGGGAGACAGGGTCTCCTTTGCCTTGTCCAGGTCAAGCAATATCTGAGTTTTTTCTATCCATCCTCTTCCATTGAGTCTTTAACCCAGATCCAGGGAAATGACCCTTAGGGAAGGAGCCGTCATTGAACCCCTTCACGCCATGGACTGAAGGTCCCCTGGAGCCTCCCTCTGTGACCTTTAACAGAGGCTGGACCCCCTCCGGACGCTCTTCCCACAAGTGTCACAGACCGCGGCAGGCGGTACTCCAGTAAGACCCAGAAGGCGGGTTCTCTGGCTTGCAGGACACACTAAATCCAAAGCCATATACCATGTGGGGTGAGGGTGACAAGGGGCGCAGCATTGGATTTTCAAGTAAGTCTAAGTATTTCTATTGTCTTTAAAACGACATGTGTCCAGTTATTAAAAAAAGTTACAAAATACAAATGCCCATGTTAACTTAGCTAGTTCCAGACAGCATTACATTCGACAACATAGAAAAGTCCAAAGATCTCCAGTTATAAGCGCAAGACTAAGGAACGTCACAGATCAATCACTGACTCCTGTCACCAATCCACCTCCACCTCCAGACTCCCTCCCCTCACGACCTCGGGTTTACTACATCGTGCAAGACTTGTCTGTGGGGCCCTGGGAAGGTGCCGCGGGGCCCACAGTAGGATTTGTTTTTGGAAGAACAGCAGGCTTTGGCCTTAGGGCTGGGGGCTTCAGCTGCACGCCCATCCTGGGCGCCACCATCGGCTTGAAAGTGCTCATGGTGTCACTGGAGGAGCTCGTGCTGCGGCGGATCTGAGGCTCCGAGCTCCTGAGGGTGGCCACGTTGTGCAACGGGCTGAGAGATTCCATGGACGTTGCAGGGGTGGGCGAGTTTTTCACCTGCTCCAAGGTGTCCAGCACGACATCGGGGGCATGCTTCACCGTGCTCTGTCTCTCCAGTTCACGGAGTTCGTTCAAAGCAGTGTTCATGGTCTCTTCGATATCCTATTGGAAAAAAAAATCGGCTTATAATTATAGACACAAAGTGAACAGACAGGTAAAAGAGCATAGACATTTAACTTCATAGTCTGTAGAGTGTGTACACCGTCACCTTTGGCCTTTGGTGTGTTTCTAAATGATACTTAGAAGCAATGCACATGGAGCCATAGGTCAAGCAATTGCCATTCTGAGGTACTAGGCAACCTACTGAGGTCTCTTGTAACTTTTGTGGTATTGATCAGAATTCTATTTCATCTGTGTGTGTGTGTTCATGTGGGCATGTGCGGGCCGGAGGTCAACCTCAGGTGTCAGTCATCAGGTGCTGTCCTGTCCATTTTTTCTTGTGAGAAAGGAGTGTCTCACTGTCCTGGAACTCATTGACTTCAGGTAGGCTGAGCGGGCAGCAGACCCTAGGGATCTGTCTGTCTCTGCCTCCCCGGGGCTTTGTTTACAAGCGCACACCACCACACCTTGATTTTTAAAGTTGGTTCTGAGAATGGAGCATCCATCCTCCAGGAAGTGTGTCAAGAACTTTACCAATTGAGTCTCCTCACCAGCCCCTCTTGAGATGTATAGAAAATTGAAAACTGTTTATAATAACCAGAATTATTGATATGAACATTTAGTCAGAAATTTGCACATATGTAGGGAGTTCTGTGTGATATTTACATATATATATATATCTCACATGTACATACATGTGTGTGTAATGACCAGTTTAGGTTATGATGTATATCCTCATATGCTTACTACTTCTTTGTGTGTGGAACATTTCAAATTATTTTCTAATTGATAATGTTTAAATATTTGATTTCAACCAATTGTGGTGATTTGAAAGAAAATGGCCCCCATAGGGAGTGGCACTATTAGGAACCTCCAGCTTGCCTCTATGTGATCCAGAAAGCCCCATTCTGGGCTCTCTCTCTCTCCAAACCCCACCCACTCAGTCTCCGAACAAAGGAAAGGCACCAAAAAGCCCAGTTCCCGATCCTCGTTCTTAGCAGCTTCTGCAGCTTCCTCCCCTGAAGTTGCCAGCCGCCCAGGTCCCCGCCTGAGCGCTCGATTTTGACCAGACTTGGGCACAAACTCACCCATAATCCATAACGTCTCCCTGCTTTCATTTGGGGACAGAACTCCTCTGGCCTCAATCTCTGGGACCAGAGAACCCGCCCAGGAGTTGCTCTCAATAAACCCGTTGTTATACTTCTCCATTTCAGCTTGATCTGGCTTAGTGCATTGTTGGCGGAGAAACTTATTGTCAGGAGACAGAAAACCTATTAATTTACCTTAAAAAATGTATTGTTATTTACTGTTGTTTTGCTTCGACTGGCCTCATTCAGAAGGCCCATCTCGAATTCCTGGAATTCGTTCTGTGGCTTCAGCGTAGTCTTGTAAGGTGACTCTTAATTATGTTTTTTGTTTTGTTTTTGTTTAATTCCATTTACTGAATTCTTGAGGTGTTTGGGTTTTGTTTCATGATTTCTATCGCTTTGTTGATTTTTATCACTTAGGTCATGAAAAGCTGTATTTTCTGAATTGTCTTCTCTTGTTGTCAATCCTGTAATGGCCATTATTTCGAATTTGTTTTCAAGACTGTGAATTTCCTTTCCTTTTCTTTTTTTTAAATATAATTTTATTTTTATGTGCATTTGTGTTTTTGCCATGGGTGTCAGGGGCCCCTGAAACTGGAGTTTCAGACAGGTGTGAGCTGCCATGTGGGTGCTGGGAATTGAACTCAGGTCCTTTGGAAGAAGAGTCAGCGCTTTTAACCCCTGAGCCATCTCTCCAGCCTGAATTTCCTTTTCTTTAGGGTCAGCTAACAAGAGTTACTGTGATTCCTGTCCCCACTTTGTTGATATCTGTACATCTGGTGCAATATTCACATTTTCTAGGTTATTTATTCTTTGCAGAGAGGCCTAACACTTGTTGTTGGATGTTGTTGACCTTGATTCTAGATGGACTCAGGAACGTGGCTCCTGTGCACATCATCTACAGTCCTTGTCAGTGATGTCTATGATGGCATCCCTGGTCCAGGTTGCGGGCGTCTGTGACTGCAGTGGTTTGATGGTTTCGCTGGGGGGTGGAGTCACTCCCTGATTGGCTGTTGGAACAGCATGGGTGTATGCCGGCACTGCGGGCCATAGCTGTCTGCCTGGCCTTTTGGTAGGCCGGGCTGCCACCTGGTGATGGACGTGGCTCTTGCAGGGGCTGGGGCCAGGGCAACTGTGCCGAGCTGTCTACAGACCAGCATGGCGTATGTGTGGGTCCCATGAGCTGTGTGTGGGTTGGACTGATGGGGACATCAGGATGCTGCCTGGATGGCTACTGGGCCTAGGCTCTGGGCAGCCAGGGGTATGGTGCTGCAGCCCATCAGGTGAGCATGGTAGATGGCAACAGAGACAGAGGAAGGGAGGAGATACTGTCTGGTCACCGGGCATTAGAGATGTCTCTCTAGCAGGAGGGTCCTATGTCACAGCAACTCAGGTCACCGTGGCTATATGTTACTAGTCTGTGGCAGTACAGCTCTGTGAACTCTGGGAAACTCTCCCTACCGTTCTGGGGGCTATGCGAACCCTGGGACTCTCCCAGGTAGTCAGTCATCTGCAGTAGCCATGGGGACTTCCCAAGTCAACTCACCTTCTCCCATGAGAAGTCCTCTCAGCTCTAAATCCACTACAAGGGAGAGACAGGATATGGGCTGGCTAGTTTTGTGTCCACGTGACCCAGGCTAGAGTAATTTTGGAAGAGGGAACCTCAGTTGAGAAAACACCTCCCCTGGATTGGCCTGTGGACAAGCTTGTGTCGCAGGTTCTTAATGAGTAATTTGGTGGAGGAGGGCCCCGTCCGGGTGGGTGGTACACCCCTAGGCAGGTGGTCTTGGGAGGAGCAAGCCGGTAAACAGCACTCTGCCATGGCCTCTGCGTTAGTTCCCGCTCCCCTTGAGTTCTTGCCTTGACTTCCCGGGATGCTGGACTACAAGCTGTAACGTGAAACCATCCCTGTGCTCCTCAAGCTGCTTTTGGTGTCTCATCGCAGAAACGGAAGCAGTAAGACAGAGTTGGTGAGCTAGACTTGAAAATCCACAGGGGTCATGCCACTGCCCCGAGGAGTACATCAGGACACTTCGTCATTTTAGTTGGATGGATTACAGTTATCTATTCTTTCTCACGGTTTCCTCTTTTTTTTGGGGGGGGGCAGGGACAGGTGACAGGTAACCCTATTTTGTCATTTTCTCTTATCATGAAAAATCTGAGGATCAAACTGGAGGCACACTTGTCATGCTTAAGCAATGGAAGGTTGTAAAGGAAGGGATCTTACGCATGTGTGCCTGATTTAAAAAGAAAAAAAAGCCAAAGTATGCACAAAAACCCTGCCAGATCTGTCACCTTGACAAAGGCCATTGTGCTCTTATACAGAAAAATCCTTCTGCAAGGACATCGATTCAGCAGGGACATCTGCCTTGCAACTGTCTGTCCAACCTTGGATGGACACCAGCCTTGTCGTTTATGAGTCCTTGTAGCCAAGGACGACTCTTCCAAATAACGTGGTCGGTCCTCTTCCGCCTCTCAAATGTTGGTGTCTCCACCTCTTAGACTATGCTCCCAATTTACTACAGCAACACCTGCCCAAGCAAACACCATCATTCTTTGAAGAATGTCTCTGGTTGTCATTTTGGCTGACTATCTAGAAACATGAGATACTTTTTGCACGGTGGTAAAGTTCTCTGGGGGCCACCATTATGTGAATCGCCCTTTGACTGGAACACTGAGCAAGGGCTGTCCATCCTTCTGAGAGAAACCGCAGCTCTAGCAGGGACATAAGCTAATTAATTCGGTACTGCTCTGCCAACGCACACTTTTAACCACTGGACTGATGGAAATTCCACAAGTGGGTCTAAAAACATTTCACTGTGTCTTTTGCACAGTCGTGAACAAACATTGATACAAAGAAGTTCTAGTGGTCTACAGCACAGTTGGGCAGCTATAGTTCAGTTACATAGTTTATAACGGGAGACTAAGTGAGCCGCAATGCTGAGGTGATAACTACACATACCTATACCAAATTGTTATATTGCATCCTATAAATATGTAAAGTTGTTATAGCAACAAAGAAAAAGAATTGAAATGGAATACATTTAATTTAAAAAAATACTGATTTCCTTATATTTATCAAATATATCATTAATCCAGTTCAGTATAAAGGGAGAATTATAAAAATTTATTTCAAAGGGCAAAGTGTGTACCATTGAAGGACTGATAAAGATAATGCATGCTTTCTCTCCATGTATATAAATATATATTTATAAAAAATGGAGTACCACTCAGAATTGAAAAGAATCTTGGCAAATGCAATGGTATGTGTGCATCTTGAGCACCTCGTGCTATAGGGAATAAAATCGTCACAAAAATATAAATACTGTATGTGTCTATACATACGAGGTATGTGAATCACTTGTATACAGTTCTGGAGAGTTGTTTCATAAGAATAGAAATATTCTTTACTGAACTTGGTTAAGAGAGCAAAATTTATGATTTTTTTTTTTTAATTTATTTTGCAATACAATTCAGTTCTACATATCAGCCACGGATTCCCTTGTTCTCCCCCCTCCCGTCCCCCTCACCTTCCCCCCAACCCTTATGATTTTTTTTTTTTTAAAAGCAGAAGTTCAAAACAGGCAGTGTTGAGATGGGGTGAAAAACGTGCCATGTTCTGACTGCAATGCTTCTTCCCTTCATCCCCGGGACTTGGGCCGTGTACCTGGACCACAGTCCTTGCTCCCCCACAGTGTAACAGCCTCCCTTGTCCTTCCCCACTGTATGGCCAGCACCTCGGGAAAACGGTGGTGCTTTTATCCTGTTCGTCAAGAAAGCCTTTCACAGATCCTGCATTGTCAATGCTGAACGTATTTGCCAAATGAATCAGCAAAGACATGATATTAAATTGCAGTCTCCAATACAGAATAAAGCCAATCATGATATGATGATCATCTGTAGACAGCACGCTCTCCCAGTCTACTCAAGGATCCCCCTGACTTGCTCGGTCAAAGGACTTGCATGTTTTTGTTTTTGTCATGCTTAAGCAATGGAAGGTTGTAAAGGAAGGAATGAGATGCTCCTTTGGCCCCGTGGGAATCTGAAGGCTGGAGATGGGCAGACAAAGGACAGAGCTAGAAGCCGTTTTGTGAGGTGACATAATACTTACTTTTCATATGTGATTTCCTTTACTGTTAAACATAGGGATAAGATCCAACCATAAAAACCAAATATTTGCCCCAGACAGAATGTATAAAAACTGGTTTATCTGTGACTTTTGTCTTTACGATTTACAATGAGAGGATTTCCTGGTCCTGGCAGCAAAAGGGTTAAATAGTTTTATTATGTCTTCTTACCCTTAAGCTCCTAAATCTGTCTCTAAACCGAATCACATTTCACCTGTTTACTACAGCAGTGATGTTCAGGGTTTCTTCAATCATGACTTTCAGCTATGATTAAATGGAACTGGTTCTAAAAAGGTCTTGAAGGGCCTTGCAGAACCCTCCAAATAGAAAAACTCAAAGGTCAAAAGCCTTTTTGATTTTTGCCAAGAAATTGCTCTATACTTAAAATTCATTTAATTGTTTACAAATGCCTTACACTCCTCAAATAGCCTAAGTTGCCATCCAAAATTCTCTGTCATATCATTAGGATACTTAAAATAGTTTGGGAATGGGTCATACCAAGGATTCCTGGGTTCTTTTTTTTTTTTAGACTAATCCATTTTCTTGTTTCTCACTAATTCTTGATCCACTTAATCTTAAAGCTTTGGAGAGCTGGGAGATGGTTGAGATTACTCATGTCCAGGACCAAATCTATCCACTTTCTCTGTTGCTAGATAACAATTTCTGGACCAGAGGGCCAATGGTGGAATGGGGAAACTCATCCACACTGCTTTACCTCTGCTCACTAGAGATGAATGACAGAGCCCCTCTGTGAGGTCAGTGTTGGGAAGGGAAGAAGAGAGGTACAGAAGATCCAGCATCATGGGTCTTTAAATGGCTAACCATTGTTGATTACATTATTTATTGACGAATCTATCGGTTGCCAAGTTGAAGTGTCATCTTTGGTTTATAATAATTTATTCTGTTTCTGGGCTTCCTGTCCTTTTTTAACCATCTGTCTGTTCTGCAAGCTTTAGAGTGTATATGCTCTGTTAGGAGGTCCTTATTCAGTGTTTTCCTGGCTGTTCACCGCGGAGGGGTATGAATGCCCTGGCTCCTCCATTTCTCCCACATCTACTTAAATCAATACGAATTGAATATGCCTAGAGTCTAATCTTCCAGCAGCAAATGGATCGTCAAGAGATTCACGGCCAAGTTTTAAATTAGTCAGTGAGACGACTTCCTTTGTTTTCTTTAGTTATGGCGATATAAAAACATAGTTTGCACATTTTTAAATGTTTCATATTGCCTTCATCACACTTAAGGACTTAAAACACAACATCCAGTTAGAAGCACTATACCTGAGCAATTGTTTCTGGGTCCAGTGGCTTGTGGTCATTGAAGCTGGTATACTGCCCCGATGACGTGGATCTCCTGATAGGTGGGCTGTCAATCTTCTTGAGGGAGTCATGCCGGCTGATGTTGGTCAGGCTGCCATGGCCCGGACGGCGCCGCCTCTCAGGACTGTCGTTATTGAGGCCACGATTTTGCAACAGACCCCTGGGGTGACTGGCTAGGTTTGGGGACCCCAGGTCAATTGAGGAGTTAGAAAGAGCATGTGGGGGGTGGAGGGGACAATGGCCATCACTGGTTCTGCCAGGACGTCTTCCTGGAGGGGGTGGTTCTCCTCTTTTCCTTTGCCTAGATGTTCAATGAAGAAGAAAACAGAAAATCTTACGGCACTGGGAAAATATTTTAAGGCTGACTGTATGACCGCTCCTCATAGTCCCCACAGAAGGGAGGTCAGGAGCCGATGACCAAACATCACTCACCTCGCTAAATAGCTGTCAGAATGGCGGTCAGTGGGAGAGTTCATGTCCTTAGATGAAGACTTGTCTTCGGTGACCGGCCCACTGCTGGCCTCACTGTCGGCTTTTTGGCTCAGAGTGTCTGAAAATGTATCATCCCTGAAACAATGGGAAGTGAGTGAGAGAGCCTTTGGCATGATGAGTGGGGGGGAAAAAAAAGGAATGGCATTTATGTAAGTCTTTTGTTAACTCCACTCTCCTTGGTTCGTAGGTTTGGTGTGTGTGTATGTACATGTGAGTGCAGATGCTATGGAGGCCAGAAGAGGGCACTCTAGCCCCTAGAGCTGAGGTACAGGTGTTTGGTTCCCAGATTTGGTGGCTCACAAACTCAAGTCCTCTACAAGAGCAGCATGTGCTCTTGACCTTGAGTGTCTTCCCAGCACCCTCAAGTAGATTTTCATTCTAAACATAATAATGTTGCCAGAAAATTTCAGGCATACAAAAGAATAAATAGTCATCATCTATAACACACTACACCAGCCAAGTGTGGTGGCGCACACCTTTAAATCCCAGTACTTGGGAGGCAGAGGCAGGTGGATCTCTGTGAGTTTGAGGCCAGCCTGGGCTACAGAGTGTGTTCTAGGACAGTCAGAGCTCATAGTTTTGAAAGCAACAACAAAACCCCCACTATACCAAGAGGCAACTGTGGTTAAGATTTTTAGGAAATAGCTTTCAATACTTTGCTCCTGTGTCTAGAATGTCTATGAGAATGTGCATATCTACATTATTACATTATGGATAACAGGCCCCTCTGTTTAGTCGTTTAGATATACATGTTTGTTTATTCAATCGCCACTTACACACTTTCTTATTTCTAAAGCTATGTATGTCATGAAGTGTTTCCATTCACTTTATATCGTGTCTTTCTCCTTTCCTTGGGAAGTGCCTTCCTCCACTTGGGCCGCTGAAAGGCTGGGACTACTCACATGTCCTGCACCACGATGTACTGATGAGGCACGAGCCCATCGATCCCATTGTGTCTACCTTCCCACCAGTCCTCAGAGGCGCGGTGGTACAGCAGTAGGGACGCACCCTTCTTGAAGGACAGCTCTCTAGCAGACCGCCCGACATAGTCAAACTTGGCTATTGCTTCGATTGGCTCACACTCTACAGAAAAAAAAAAGACAGAAGATGCAGGGGAAGTCAGGAAGGCACGATGCTTTCTCTGAACGGTCAACATGAGGCTTTAGACACAGGCTGAACAGGGCAACCAACACACTGGAGGCAAGAAGAGGCAGTTGATGGAGAGAGGGAGAGAGGGACGGAGAGAGGAAGACAGAGAGAGAGGGAGAAATACCTCTAGCTGTCACCAGTTTTCTAGGCAAAGAAAAATTATACACTAGGTCTTAATTTCCTCAAGTCCTTATTTGAGATACAATGACAGTATAATAAAAAGATTTTGACTTTGCAATATGATATATAAAACCTCTCCTTGGTTGTAATATCCTCCACAGTGGTTTTAATCTTCTTTTGACATTGATGGAGTATCCTTGCAACATGTTAGTAGCATTTGTAACAGAAAAAAAAATCATGATTCCAGCAAACAGGCTTTATTAGATTAAAAAAATGCACAAAATCATCATGATAAATGCTATTAAAATGCATTTATTCTCCTTGTGGGTTTTTTTTTTGTTTTTGGGTATGAAATCTCAAAATTAACATCAAAACTAAAGAAAACTTTCTTTGACTTCATGAAAATTTTAGATTTAATGATGAAACATCCATACAGTAGATGGCTCCCTATTTGAAGTAATATTCAGTTTCAAAAACTGTTTTCTGGGTATCAAGAGACATTGGTGGGAGAGCCTGTGATAGAATAAAGAAAAAGTTAGACCTCAAAGACTGTAGACTGTACAATTCCTTCATTCAAATGACAGAACTGTAAATAAGCAGACTAGACCAGTGGCTGCCATGGGCTGCGGTAGGTGAGGTGATGGAGGAAGTCGTTGTGGCTACAAAGGGTAGCACGGGTTTCCTTTTAATGCAAGCTGCCTTGATGTTGCCTGTGGTTGTGGTCACATAAATCTGTACGTGTGATAAACGACACAGCGCTAAGTGACCCCACACACTCTGGTGCAATGTGGACGTGGTCCATGGCCTGTGCTGGCATCAGATCAGTTTTCTGCCTGTGGTATTGTACCAGAGGTATGTATGGACAATATTACCAATGGAGGAAAGAGATGCGTACACATATCTCTGTTATTTCTTACAACTGCAAACAAAACTGTAATCTCGGGGAGGGAGGGAGGGAGGCGGGGGAGAGAGGGGGAGGGGGAGAGAGAGAGAGAGAGAGAGAGAGAGAGAGAGAGAGAGAGAGAGAACACACTATCAAACTCTGGGCTTAGGATGAGAATCCAGCTCTGATTTACTTGTGATTAAATACTAAAAGGAGAGGCGGACAGACCACAGTAAATTAAATCCCTCTAAAGGGTGCTTTGTGATTTAGCCAACTGCAGAAATGTCCTTCATTCAAAGCCTTTCTCCTCCTCTACCTACCAGCCCCCCATTCTTGTTCCTGCTGTCCAACAGGCGTGACTGGACATCTACTGAAAAGTAAGTGGAAATGAAAAAGGCAAGGAGTGTATGCCTATAGGAACATCTGTATAATTAACGATGCCTCATTTGCTAAAACCTGGGCATGGGTTAGTTTCACAGATGCTAGAACATGCAGGCAGCGTGGTGGGGTCAAGGCATCTCTCAACAGTTCAGGAAACTGCTTTCTACTTGTCCTGATAACACAACTACTCATTTGAAAAGCTCGTTCCTCCCAGCGTTCAAAGCTAGGCTTCTCTCTCACTTGATAAATTCAAAGTTCTCTGGGATATGTAAAGCAGAAACAGGAAAAGCAACGAACATTGAAAACCTTCATGGGAAGGGCTTGTGTCAAGTACAGCAAATCATTTGAAGACTGTTTTTGAGGTAAATATGTCATTATGCCCAACCATAACACTAGAACCTGTGTGGAAAAAGGTGTCAGAGCTTTCAGAACAACAATGTTCATCTTTTTAGCAACTGGGTAAAACTTTGAGATCAGATGTTCATGCTTTGGGTGTTTGTGATATGGCTCATGGTGTTCATGGTTGGTCCAGAGTTGGGTGGCATTGTTTTGGGACACTGTTCTTTCTTTAATGAAAGAACCTTCTGTATATGGTGCCTGCCTGGCAGATGTTGACCTGTAGGGGAAAGGGTTAGGGAGTTATAGGTAGGTGAGAATTCTCTCTGTATAGAGAATAACAGCCAAATTCTCTGCTTCCTGAATACCAGGGTAGCCAGCCACCCGTCACTCAGGCTGCCTCCCTGTCTTCCCCACCACAGTGGACCACATCTCCTGAACTCTATGAGTCAAAAAAACAAAAACAAAAACAAAAACCTCCCCCTTCCTCAAGTTGCTGCTTTGAGAAATTCTGTCAGAGCAAAGAGAAAAGTAATAGCATACCACCTCAAGTCACATTTTATGAAGACTTTGCAAATGGGAGTACTATTAAATATTTATAGGACTTTCCATTTAAATAGAGTGACCCTTTGTTCCAAATTTCCAGAGAAAGAATCAATCCTGCTTGATCTGAGATGATGAGATACGAAAATCTGTACTCCAGTTTTCCCTGGAGGATAGAAACAAGTCTGTTCATGGAGTGAAGACGTGCTAATTTGTTAAAAGTAACTTCACGATATAGGATTTGCAAGCCAACATGCCCTTATATTTTTAAATTAAAAAATGAAAAGCTACCATCAGAGGACAGGATATATAATCCATGCATGATGTGTCAAGGAGAAGGGAAAGGCTCATCATGCCTCTTCCATGCATGCAGAGTTATGATGTTAACGCCGGCCAAAGGCTCTCTAGAACAACATGTACATTACATACACAAACAATTTTAGAATCACGACCTCTGTGATTGTCACATCTTTTTGTTATTGCTTTTTCATATAACGGGCACCAGGAGTATCTGAACCATGGGGGCAGGGTCTGCAAAGATGGCCACAAGCATCAGAAGACCATTTTATTGGTGACCCTAGTAGATCAACAAGTCATTTTCAGCAATTTCATTATTTTGACTCTTTGCACTCTCCTGGGAGTCATTTCACAGTCAAGTGTCAATCAATAAGGTATTTACAGGCATCTTAGTCTGGGCATTGCATGGCAAATCAATCTCAGGGCATGGGGCGCCATGGTTCTTTCATAACGAGAGCCATATGGTCCTTTAGGGTCCTGTGGCGACCTCTTAGAATGTTGCTAACGCTGACATCAATACCAATAATAGCAAGGCTGTAATGTGATTACTTAGTGCTTCTGCATGGCTCTGATAACTGTGCAAAGGGGAAGCGGACTCGGCAGAGTGGCTGCCTGGATGGCCTGCTGCTCTCAAGTCCTATGTTCCCATTGTACTTATGGTGTAATAGTGTTGTGCCTTCTCCTGGGAACATTATTATTATTGTTATGTTTCCTTTCAGATTTGTCATCTACTGCCGTCTTGAAAACAGAATTTGGTCTCTGTGGTGATACTGTGATAGAGAAAAGAACACATGTATCTGACGGTCATAAAAGACAACCAACACTCCAGTTGATTTAGCTACAGAACTTTGAAGGTTGTGGCTGGGGGTAAGAACATGTTCTTTGAGAGCAATGCTTTTCTTTCCAGCAAAAGTGGTGGCCCTGATCAAAATGAGGTCTACACTGTTGCGCGTTCAACAAAGATTCTCTCTTGTAGTCAAGAGGTAGACATTTGGCAGATGACATGAAGTTGAACTGGTATGTGGGGAGAGAGGTGGCTGGGCCTTGCCTAGGCTTTTCCTCCACCACAGAAAGCAAAGGTATACTCAGAAGTCATCAGGAAAAAGAAAAAAGGGATGAACCTGAGAGATAAACAGAAACCTAGGATGAAGAAAAGGATGGTATCAGAGGTAGGGACTCAGAAGTTTTCAGTAACATCATAGAAATATTCTTTAAAGTGAGAACTCATGTCTTTTAAGCCCAGAAAATGCCAACTCACTCTACTTTAGAAAAGAGCACAAGGTTTATGGCCTGTTCCATGAGATGGAACTCATGTCTCACACTGCTCTTGTGGCCAAAGAACCTGAGACTACATAAGCCATAGACTTAAGGGAAAACCAAATACTACTACTCTACTAAAGAAATGTAGGAGTAAAATGACTCCTAATGACATTCTTCTGTATCCATAGATCAGTGTCTTTCTCAGCCATCACCAGAGAAGCTTCCTCCTACAGGAGATGGGAACAAATACCGAGACCCAGAGAATCTGCAGAAACCTTGGAGCAATGCTGTGGAACAATCCTTTTCTATACTATGAATATGTGTTACCCTCATTGGCTAATAAAAAGCTGACAGGCCAGTAGCTGGGCAAGCCAGGAGAGACACCAGCCAGCCACTGAGCAAGCAGGGCATATAAAAAATGAGGTAACAAGCCTTGAGTCACATGGCAAAGCATAAATAGGACTATGGGTTAATTTAAATGTAAGAGTTAGCTAGTAACAAGCCTGAGCTATTGGCCAAGCATTCATATTCAGCCTTTGAGTCGATTATTTGGGACTGGGCAGTCGGGATAGGATACATGCATTTACACACTGATTCCTAAATGTGATGTCTCCATCAAATCCTTCCCTCAGAGCTCAGGGAACCCTTCAGAAGAGGAAGTGGAAAGGGTGTAAGAGACACAAGGAAGCGGTGTCTTCTAGACATAACAGGACCGGCACACACATGAGCTCACAGACTCTGTGGCAGCGTGCACAGGTCCAAGCGCTGAGAGGGGAAGCAGACACATCCCTCCTACCTAACCCAGAACCTAGCTCCAATTGACAAGTGCTCACAAAGGAAAAATGAGTTTTCTCCAGCAGTCTCCCTGGGTATACAAACCACACCTAAGGGCAAGACTCACACTCAGCAGTAGATGGTCAACACAAAACTCAATGGTATTTTTGGAGATTTTTAAAATTGTTTCGGCATTTTTTCGCCTTGCTTCAGAAAATGTGTTAGAATTATCAGACATCTAATGTGAAATGGGGGAAAGATCCGATAGTTAAGAGTAAAGATCAAGGAATTAAAAAAAAAAAAACTAGTGACCAAGCAGCAAATATAAAAATTCAGTGGATGAGAGGGGAATTTGCACACAGCTAGAGAGGTTCTAAGAGAAAACTTAGAGTATACATTGAAGGAAAAGGGGCTGGATGTGGTGGTGCACGCCTTTAATCCCAGCACTGAATCTATGGTCACGACAACACGGATGATATACTTAAAGATGGATGAGGAGGGGAGGTCTGTCACATGTTTGGAGGGAGGGCAAGGACGGGACGCAGGGCTGAGGAGGATTTCCTGAAGCTGACCCAGAGTGAAAACAGAACCCTGACAGACTGATCAACTGTCCTCGCAGCAGGGAAGGAGTGTCGGAGCATGTAACCGGTCCTGAGACAGAACACGAGAGCCACAGACACCCAGCCGAAGCACCCGGGATCAAAAGCCTGGGACTGTTTCGCTGACACACAGACACAGGCGACTCACCGTCCTCGCTGGTGTGCGGCTCCGTGCCCGCGTCTTGGTCCACTTCCTCCAGCGTTCCGTGTTCGCTGTACGGGCTGTCGCTGTTGGCGGGAACACACATGAAACCAAAGAGTGATCATGACAGCAAAGGAAACACGAGACTCCCGTGCAGGGACAGTCCTGGAGAACCCGACCTCAGAACGCCAGCGCCTCCGTCACTCTGGTTCTATGTATGTGCACGGTGGTTACTATAACTGGGCACGCCTACAAGGGATTTCCTGGTTGACTCAGGTGGGAAGACCTGCCAAGAGTGGGGTCCCAATGGTGTGAATGCACGAGCATCCATCATCCTCTGCTCCCCGAGTGTGGATGTGTGCAGACCGCTGCCACATGCCTCTGCTGCCATGACGGACTTCACTGGGGAACTGTGAGGCAGAACAAACCCTTCACCCTCGGTTGCTTCCGTCAGGATGTTTTACCACAGGAAAAGTAAAAAGGTTTTTGTTTGTGTATACATATGTGTGTACATTTGTGCGTGCATGAGTATATGCATGTACCTGTGTAGATGTGTGTATACACATGTGTGTACCTGTGTAGAAGCATGTGTGTATGTATATACATGTGGATGTACATATGTGTATTTTTGTGTGTAGATGTGTTTGTGTATACACACATATGTGTACATGTATGCATCCACCTTTTACGAGAGGAGCATTGGAGTTCTGGGCAAGCCTTCCAGCCTCCGCACCTGTGAGAAGTTGTTTTTTTATGAATTAGTCTGAAGTATTCTGTCACAGTGACAGAAAATAGACTAAGATACCCGGGCTGTTCCCATTAAATAATATTTGTGTTGACACTAACCATTGGGTGTCCTGACTGACCTCAAATAAGCGCGCTGGCATAGCAGAGCGCCTCAAGGACTGAGACTTCTTTCGTTATTCACATAGAAAAATGACCGGAACCCACATGTCAATCATCACACAACGAGCACAGACATTTTAAGATTCCCGCCATTCAGGATCACTCCGTGGACTCCGCTCTCATGTACGTGGCTGGGAAGAGACACCATGCTAAAAATGTCTCAGAACACATTAATGTAAATTTGCTCACACTGACCCGCACTACTATAATACTTCTTTGTTAAGAGTGAAAGTGAAAATAAACAAGAGTAGAAATATATTTGCTCGACGGGGCTCCCGTGAAAAGAGAACACGAAGATACTTGTCACGGAATAAACCTATCTGATAAGGCTGGGGACGCACAGAGTGTTTGCCAAGCGCACGCATGAGGTGTTTGATCCCCGGCATCAGAAAAACCAAAACCCAGACCCAAATAAAACCCAAGAAGGGAAATGAAATCTGTTAATTCCGTTACTCATCTCTTCTTGATTTAGTCCAGTAATAAAATATTAACATCGCTCTCTCTGGCATCAAGAACTCATGCTCTGTCTCTGTGTCTCTCTATGTCACCCTGCCTGTCCTGGAACTTGCCATGTAGACCAGGCTGGCCAGCAGACTCTGAAAAGGCAAAACCCTTAATTCTTTGCAGAGGCCCAGAGAGGTCAAAATTATCTACAAGAGTCCACTAATAGTGTGCTTCCACAATAAAGCCCCTAGTGCCACGGACTTCACTGTTCTAACTTAAATGCCACTGCTGCTGTTTCTCCTTTTTAAAATAAATTAAAAGCACTGGTAGCTTATGGGCATTTTATTTTATTTGTGTGTGTGTGTGTATGTGGTGTATGCACGTGTATGCTGGTGTAGTGCCTCATGTGTCCATGTAGAAGCTAGAGCCTGAGACTAATGATTTTCTCTCTTGTTTCCTCTCTCTTTTTTTTGGTTTTCAAAAAAGGGTTTCTCTGTGTCATTTTGGTGCCTGTCCTGGATCTCTCTCTGTAGACCAGGCTGACCTCGAACTCGCAGAGATCCACCTGGCTCTGCCTCCCAAGATTAAAGGCGTGCACCACCACTGCCTGGCTGTTTCCCCTCTTATTTTTTTGAAACAGGGTCTAACTGAACCTGGAGCTCCCTGTTCGGAGAGGCTGGATGGCCAGTGAGCTCCCGGCATCCTCCTGCCTCTGCACCTCAGTGCTGGAGTTACAGACACACTGTTGTACCTAACTTTTACGTAGATGCTGGGATCTGAACTCAGGTCCCCACGGTTCAGCAGCGAGCACTTTCACCTCCTCAGTGCTGGACAATTCTCGTGTATCATTCCGTCAGTAGCTATGTGTCCCTGAGAGGGAGGAACCTGCTCACGGACTCACCAGTAGTCGCCTCCAGCCATGCATTTCTCGTACACGGGGCCATCCAGTTCTTTAGCATCTGGGAAAATCGTCTCATGATGGATGATGATGGTCTTCACGATTTCGTTCACATGCGCCTGGCAAGACACTTGGTCCTGTATTTCCGGGACAGGCATCAATGTCGGGCCAAAGCAAATGGCCAAATTATAAGGGTCCATCATGTTCTCATCACTGTACTGGGAAAGGCTGTAAAAGAGGGGTTTGGGAAAGGAAAGTACTTAACAGCAGACTTCATATTTTGAATTTATTTTACTAAAAATAAACTGTGTGTACACATGAGATGCAGGTGCCCTATGGAGGACATAAGGGAGTGTCAGGTCCCCTGGAGCTACAGGTGGTTGTGGGTGCTGGGATTTGAACTCACATCCTCCGGAAGAGTACTGAGCCATCTCTCCAGGCACCCTTACCTCGTATTTTGAAAGCACAGATTAAACTATTTGTTTTCTTTTTATCATTAGAGGAAAAACGATATTCCATCCCACTTAATCGAACCCCCCCAAACAGACTAAGATCGACTAGTTAGGAGAAGAGGGGAACACACATCCTCTCTCTCTCTCTGAGTCAGAGGCGCTTCCTGAAGCCCTGAGTTTAAAAAAACGACATCAACTGTAATAGAGGTAAGGACCGAGATGAATTTCACTGGTAAATATTAAGGTCTCGGCCCATAAATGCAGCTCATGGGAATCTGGGCTGTGCAGTGCAATTTCCATAAAGCCTGATGATTCTATCTTTACATTTGCCCTACCACTCAAAGATATCTTAGCTTTCAACTTTTCCCCCTTATAAATCTTGCAAAAAAAAAAAAAGTAGAATAAAAGCAAACCGTCTTTTTTTTGTGGGGAGGCAAAGAAGAACTGTGGGCCGATAGCCTGCCGCTGTGTCTGCACCCTAGGTGACAACTCATGCCACCCAAGATGCTGAAAAAGGCACGAGACAAAAGGGCAAATCTTAATTCTCTTATTGTCCCATCTAAGGTGGGAAAGCTCCGGGCACAGTGCTGGCTGGCTGCGACTAATTTCCCAACTCAGCATTACGGATGTTGACGATTATTTTTATGAAATATTACAGATATTTCACAGGCGACTCCCAGCCAGCCAGCTCTTTAATGCCGGGCTTCTAACACACAGGGAATTTGCAATTCTCCGGGGAGTTTGGAGGCGCGCGCTCGCTCTCCGTGTATAGAATGTCAGCCACCAAAGGAAATGCAAAATGCAGGCGAACAGAACACAAGCGGGAGAAGAAGAAGGAGACGCCACCGCCTTTGTGAGGTAGTGACAGACGCTTAGCATCCAGGACGCCACCTGACGGGGTACTTCAGCCTTTAATGGACATAAAGAGATGGCGGAGAGAGGGGAAATGTAAAGAATGATCCCCACAGCTACCATATGCCCTTCCCTTCTGTCATTTCTCAAATATACAAAAAAAAAAAAAAAAAAAAAAAAAAAGGCCTCACGTTGCCACTGGGCGACCGAGTGACACCTTGAAACACCGGGTCAGGGGAAGAAGCGAGATTCCGCAATAAGAATTGCCCAGTTTTCAAAACTCACACCTGAGCTCAGTGGGAAGAGTCGGGCTTAATCTTTCCAGGTCTTTATTTTAGTCCTGGCTTGAAGAACATAAATTCGAGTTAAACTGTGATTTCCCAGTTTTGATTTTACAGGAGAAAAGAACAGCTCATTCCCCTTTTCAGGATTCCCGCTTCAAGTATTCTGGGGGTGTGTGTGTGTGTGTGGGGGGGGGTGGGTGTTCATCTTTCCTTGCAGGCATCTGTGGGCAGAACCAGTGAACACAGTGCCAGCTGCCCGACTCATGAGGACTTTGCCATCTACCTGAGCTTTGCCAAGAGTTACATTAAAGCCTCGAGAACTTTCTTGGTCGGAACACTGCTTTCCTAGGTCATGGTGGGTCGTCACTAGTTCACAGTGGGTTTTGCTCTGGAGTGTCAGAAAAACTGGACAGGAATAGCACTGCTGACCCCATGGGGGTCCACACCAGTTGTTGAGGGAAGGGAATCATGCATTTTCAAGGTGATCCTGGACTCTGACAATGTTTTAGGTGACCAGGCTTAGTCAAAGGTAGCCACGGGCAGCATCTGTTTATGGTAGATGCAATTCATCTCCCTTTTTAAGGTAGCACTTCTGTCCAAACGGCCTCCTACTGTCCTTTGGGAATGTTTTAGGTACCCTAAGGTGAGCCTTGGAGCCTAGTTCTGTTCTCCCTGTAAGCAGTTACCTAGTGTATGCTCTGTGGCTCTTGTGGCCAATCTGAGTGGGTTTGATTTCAGGACTAGCCAACAGGGTTGTCATCAATCTCCGTGGCTTCTGTGAGTGAAATACAGGTGAAAAAAAAATCCTCATTTGAAGAAGGGAAGAATCTGTAGTAGAGGGAGAAGGCATGTCCCTCTGCTCGCTTAGCCGTTGACTCTCAGGAATTGTGAGCGTCTAGCTGCTTAACTGAAATGTGGAACAACAGGAAGACGTTTAGATGGGATCTGAGGGAGACGTGCCTACAGAACCCACTCATCAGCAAGCAGCACAACCAAAAACCAAGTTGCCCCATCAAGAATCAAGTTTCTTTGCAAACAATGTTAGTGCTTTCTTAAGATTCCTGTTTCAACATTGTAGCGAGCGACTGCAAGACAAATACTTTCTTCTTGACGAGGCCTCATTACAGTGAATTTGTGAAAATGCTGCTTTTGGATGGATATCTAAGCCATCTACAGTCCCCCTCCATCCTCGACTACAACATTAAAAAAAAAAGACAGAATTTTTTGCTAGGAGAAGGTGGTTTACATCATTTTGACAAAAACGTTTTTGACATGAGCTCTGGATGGAAGTTGGAAAAAAACGCACATATTTCACTACAAAGTGTTATTTATAACAGTATTTTGGATATTTTGCATGTACAGCCAGCCACAGTTTCTCCAGACTTTTCATGTATCATAAAAAGTCCTTGATCTCCGGAGGTAAATACTGGTCCCTCAGCTTACATTCAATCCCTCCCCCTTTGACTCTGCTGATGAATGCAACTCAACACACATTTTACAGCATTTGAGAACACAAACAGAATGTAGACGGGTGTTGTGACGGAACCCGGGGGTACTTACTGATTGAGGAAGGCAAACAGGTACCTCATCACTGTGAGGACCGACCTGGGCAAGGTCAAGAGGAGTTTGCGGATGTGAAGCGCCCTCTCATAGAGATTCTCTATTCCTGCAGGACAGAGAGGACATGGTCAGAGTCCCTTCAGGTCACATTTAGAGCAGATCTTTGCAGCACCCCTTACGGGGACACACTCAAACATCAGCGGCACCTTGACCATCGCAGGAAGCAGTCACTTGTGTGTACCACGTCTCCAGGGGTGGTGTCTCCTCTGGCCTGTCAGCATTCACTGGTTTCCCGGAATTGACTTGCATGTGGTCCTTACCTGCCTTCCTGCCCCTTTCTCTACCTAGTTTTTGAGACAGGGTCTCACGTAACCCTGACGACCTCAAACTCAAAAATCCTTTGGTCTTTACAAGTGTTGGGGTAACAGGTATGTACCACACTGGTTTATTTTGTGTGATGGCCATGGTCTTGGCCTTGAGTAATTTAGAGTCCTTTAGCATTTAGAAACCACTTCTCCCCCCGCCCCCCCCCCCCCCCCCCCCCCGCCTGTTGTGAGCACTATATCTGGCCACTCATATGGTCCCAATGCCTTCTTGCTGTTTGTAAATTAAGCCAGCTTTCTAGGATATAGCATCAATACATATCTATGTATCTATCCATCCATCAATATATATTAACATATATATCTATATATGTCAATAAATAGATATATACACACAAACACATATCAATGTATGTATCTATCCATCTATCAATAAAAATCAACATATATATCTATATACATACACAGAAACATATATTGTATCTATTAATCTCTATATATCTATATATATCTATATATATACACACATATCAATGTATCTGTCTGTCTGTCTATCTATCTATCTCAATGTTTTGAAATAATTTTGAAGCTTTCCTGTGATTTTGTATTATGGTTGGTCCTTAACTGCTCTGAGATACTGATGTATCTGACTCTGTCCTGAGCTGCTGACACCATGGCACGGACTTTCCTTCAGGCTGTTTCCTTCTTCTTGCTAGTGGCAACCTCATCCAGTCTCAAGGCTGTGATCACCAGTTCTAACATGGTGACCCACTGATTTTCTCACTGCTCATTTCCCTAGGAAGTTTTAGCAGTTCTCCCTTGGATGACTATGAATCTCTCCCACATAGTTTCTCTTTCGAATTAAGTTGTGATACTTGACCTTGACTTGGGTTCACATGGGGAGGGTTTCAAAATCACTGGGCATTCTTTTGGGCATTCAAGGTTGGAAACTGTGGGCCTGATTACTCATACCAAGCTCGTTTTCCTGGAATTTTGAGTGCTGACTCAAGCCGCTTTCTATTCAGTATCACAGTGGACATTTTGTTTTATATATACTCCATGCAGCTGGAAAGGTATGAAAAATATCGGAATACTTTTGCTCAATCACAAATCAGTCTGCAGCACAGCACATAGTTTATCAGGGTCAGTAGGAATGAACACGTGGGCCCCACCACTGTGGATGCCTCAGCCGGACATCATGGCGCCTGCTCAGCTCCCAGAAAACAGGAGTTCAGAAACCCTCTCCCTGGAATGTGAAAATATCATATGATTAACATTCCTGTAACATTTTTGTTCTTTTAACCCGAATCAGTAACTAATAGTATGAGTGTAGTTATCATGAATTGGATATGGATACTTCACTTTCTTGTTGGTAATGTATTTTAAAATGGAAAAAAAAAAATCCACCATCAATGGGATTTAGGGGGAGGCACCATCTACTGAATATAAATACATATTTAATATATTTTCCAAGCAGTGGTTTTGATTATTTCTTCTGGGAAAAAAAGTATAGCATACTTATCATTTTTTTTGTTTAAGTTTTAAGCAGGTATAGAAATTCAGGTCACAACAATGCAATAATTAAGTTGTCAGTATTGGCACTCTGTGTATTTCCAGGAGGATCAAAGCAGAAGCTCAGAATAGGCAGTTTACCTCCTACAACAACCCGGGGTGAACCTGGGGACCACACTGGATGGAGACGGAAGATGAAATACTTGAATTGAGGTGGTCTGCAAGTCGAGGACTATGTATCCAGGACACTGGGTGCTGCAGGGTTTTTAATGTCAGGGATTAACTGGTTGAAGGCTTATTAACCGAGCAGCTGACTTTAAAGAGTCTAAGGTGGTTGCTGTTTTCTATTAAAAAGAACCATCTCTCCCTGAGGTAAAATCATATACATTATGCTCCATTCTTAAAAATTGACGTTGAGGGCCGGAGAGCAAGCTCAGCAGTTTGAGAGCTCTTGCAGAAGACCCAGATTCAGATCCAGCACACACTGCCTGTAACTCCAGTTCCAGGATCTGATGCCCTCTTCTGGGCTCCTGTATGCATGCGGTGTACATAAACTTTATGTAGGCACACACATAGACACGTAAGTAACAAAAAATCAAACAACTTGGAATTTAGTAGCACTTCCCCATGACCCATTAGAGAACTTTGGTTAAACGACTTTATATTCATGCTCTAAACCAAACAGTTACCAAGTTTACTATACCCATGGAGATAATACATTGCAGAGACAAACTGTCTCACTACTGTTGCCAGGTAGGCGGTGACCTCTGATCTTTGATGGCTACATATAAAGGCACCTGCCGGTTCTGATGAAACCAAGAAAGACCGTGTGCCACTTTTTATTGAGGATTTTTTTTTTCTTTTCCTTTTTGGTCTTTTGAGACAGGGTTTCTCTATGTAGCCCTGGCTGTTCTGGAACTTGCTCTGTGGGCCAGGCTGGCCTTGAACTCACAGAGATCCACCTGCCTCTGCCTCCCGAGTGCAGGGATTAAAGGTGTGTGCCACCACTGCCTAGCCTGTATAATTATCGTTAATGTCTGTCATATCTTGTAAAGGGAATGCCACTCCAGAGGTGAAGCAAGGTGAGCTCAGAGCCTCCAGAAGCGTCAGTCTGATGTTAAGAACCTCTTAATCTGTTCTAAACTCAGTCCCTTCTCTTTGGACGCAGTTTCAAAATTTACACGAGATTCACAGTAACATTATTTGTAATAGCCCAAAGTGGGAGCAACCCAGATATTTATAGACAGATGAATGGATAAACATCATGTGGCCTAGACATGCGTTGGAATATTACTCAGCCCTAAAGAGGAAGGTCATTCCATGGATGAACCACGAGGATGCCACTCTAAGCAAAGCAAGCCATACACAAAGGGACCATTATGACATGACACCATTTCTATGAGGCACCTGTATTAGGCGGAATCATAAAGCAGAGATGCAAGGGCCTCGGGGGAAGAGAAGAAAGGAGCAGCTCTTGTTTGATGGCCACAATGTTTCTGTTTGGGAAGAATCAACATTCTAGAAATAAACAGCGACAATGGATTCACAATGCGGTGGAGACATCTGACTTTGCCGCACACCCAAAGACGGTGAATTTTATCACGCATTTCACCATAAAAGAAGAAAAACTGGGGAGCCCCTAGGGTGCAAATGCAAGGTTTAGATGTGAACAGCAATAGGGATAAAAGAGGGACCCCCAAAAGATGACAATAGATTTTGTAATGCCAATGTATGATGCCTGCAACTATGGTCCACATACACACATACACAGAAAGAACCATTGTTGGTGTTCCTGGAAGTTGCTGCAAATGCATCCGTACCAAGGCCTCAGTCCTACAATGGGCACCTAGCTGTTTCCTGGTGGGCTGAGCAGGAGGCTTGTGTGTGCAGCCTACAGGAGCTCAGCTCTGCTACAAACGGCCCACTTCCTCTCCTGAGTGCAGTTAGCAGGGCTGAATTTGTGGGCCACCAACACATTGATTAACGTGTGCTTCTGGTTGGCAATTTATGGTCCTTCAGCTGTACTGGACAGAAAGACGGATCTTTTATTCTCCACATAAGGAGGCATCAGGAAAATCAGACCTCATCTGGATTCCTTTCAAGCTGGGTTTTGTTCCCACAATCGAAGACCTCATGCAGTTAGTGAACGTGGCATGCGTCCAATCTTGGTCATGCATGCAAAGCTCCCAAGGTGAATTTATGTTCTCTTCCTAGCAACTCAGGGCGCTTGCGCCAGCCTCCCAACTCCACAGTGCCGCAGGGTGACAGCTCTAGGAACATGCGCGTGTGTGAAAAACGCCACAAACCTGGAGCTAGTCGAGAAGAAGACAACAAGCCCCAGTGGCCACTGACCCCCTCATGTGGGTTCTTTGGTGGCACTCTTTGCTAAAGGATTCATCTGCCAGGAAACAAAAATACACCACAAGGCAGCAATTTCTCCTTGGGCGTGAAGACGAGGGAAGGGAAGCCTTTGGTGGCCACATACAGGAAGGGACTCTGAAAGCAGGCACAGGCACGTACGTATTTGAGCCCCAGAGAGCCACCATCAGCTTTCAGGGTGAGGTTATCAATCTCAAGGTAGACGTAGGTTCACACTACCAACAGCAAGGTATGACTTATTCACTTGTATTGAGAAGGATCTTTGCCTCGCCTTTACCCGAGTTACCCCTAGCTTTCCAAGGGAAGAGATACACACACGGAAAACTGTAAACAGCTGATGTCTTTCTCCTCTGGTTCACCAGCAGCACTTAAAAAAGTACATATTTTATATAAATCACAAATAATAATCCCTGATCTGCTGACTTTATATTGAGCACGGGAGAGAAGCCGAGTCTTCCTTCAGAAATCCTCAGACAGCGTCACCTATTGGACACTCAGCTGGCAAGCATTTTCAGAGATCAAGGAAACCTCAAGAATACAATTCGATGTCATCAAATAGAAATGGAGAATCTGAGAGAGCGAGAGCGAGCCGTGGGGTACGTCAGAAAAAGCAGACAATTTATACCAGCCGCCACACAGAGTGTCTGGAAGAGTTCAAAAGCTCGGGGGCTGGGAGGATGGCTCAGCGGATAAGAGCGCTTCACTACTCTTGCAGAGGGGCTGTGTTCAATGCTCAGGTGGCTCACTCTAGCTCCAGAGGGGCCCTGTGGCTTTTATGGGCACCTGCACTCACATACACAGACACAGGCACACACACACACACACACACACACACACACACACACACACACACACACAAATAATAATAAAGAGTTCAAAGGCTTTTTTTTCAATGAAAGAACCAAGAGTGGACAATAGATACACGTACAAAGAAACACAAATGTGTATTCTCTATGTTCCTAAGTCTCCAGAGCCAATACAAAAAGTAGGATTTGTTACATAAAATAGAAGCCATCATATGACCAGTAAAAATCATATTAAAAGTATAAACTCACAAAGGTAGTGTACCATGATGTAATTTAACTTACAACAGCACTATTAGGCTATAATCCATACACCATATAATGCACTGATTTAAATGATAAAGCTAATGAACTTGATATACCAGCATTACACATCATCTCCATCAATTTTAGAATATTTTCATCATTTTGAAAAGAAACTTCATACTGTTTAGTTGGGACGTGTAGGAATGGTATACTCAAACAAGGGATGATTCTTTTCTAATAACATAGGGTGAAAGTCTGATTATGATACGCACTACGAGAAAGATCCACTCAGAAAGACCACAGGTGTGTAAGTCCATTTATGTGAAATGAGCACAAAGGAAAAATCTACAGAGACAGCGAGCAGGTTAGTGGTTGCGGGGGTGGCTATGGCTACAGGTGAATGGAAAGCGATTGCCAGGGTTTGCTAATTGGGCTTTTTTCTGAGACAACGAAAACATCCCAAAGTCGATCATGATGATGGTTGTTTAAAACTACCCTCAGTGGATGAACCATACACTATAAGAACTATTACATAAAGCTGCTTTTGGATGCATGTATCACATATATCGGTACTATGTGCACCATCTGAGAGGCGCCGAAAGAGCCGTCTCGTCATTCTCCCCGCATAGAGGACCAATGGATGTTCTTAGTTTATTTAATAATTTTCAACAGTGATCATAGATTAATTGCGTAATAAAAGCTAACTGTAAAAAAGCACAGACTGCCTACTTGATGGTTCTGAGAAATCGCTGACTGTAGGGTATAACTGGTCTCAGGGTCATTCATCTCCTGTGTTAACATACAACATGAGGATGCTTATCACACACAAAATGTTTCTCACACAACTGCTTCTCTCTGGGCAGCGGGGTTATCATTTGTTCTATGTGTTTCTAAGGCGTTTCCAACCACTTTGAAATGATCAACTACCGTTTCGTGGTAAGAACTTTGATGAAGAAAGGAGGAGAATTTCCAATCTCCCAGAGACATATACACACCGATACAGGAGATTATGTCACAGGGAAGACAGCTGGGGCCGGTGGAGCTGGACCAGGCGAGCAGCAGGAATTGTTAAAGCTGGGTGATTAATTACAGGGAGGTCACTGGGTTACTGTCTCCTGTAGATGCTAAGAAGACGGAACACCACAAGGGGTATGGACGGAACAGCTCCACGCTGGCTTCAAAAGCACTGTGTGCACACGGATGCACAAATGCCCAGAAGGAACACATCACCGATTCTCTTTGGGTGGTGTGGCTTATGGGGGACAGTATTTTGTCCTGTGTGCTTTTTGTGTATTTTTTAGAGTCATTTCTGTGACAGAAAAAAAATCTCCTGCTATAAAATTGTTTTCTCATGTCTAAGAAGTCACCTAAGTGATAATGCATTATGCAAAATGAAGTGTAAGGATTTCATCTGGGCCCACAACCAGGCCAGGAAAAAGACATCCATGCGTTACTTGAATAACTGCTTGGCTGGATACCTCAGGAATCCAGAACCATGCTGCATGGTCATGCCGCAAGCTGCCCAGACTGCGGGTGTGAGCTGGAGCTCCCACAAAGCCATTCAGAAGGCAGCCAGTTTGAAAAAGCAAAAACCAAAACCATGTTTGGGTGAGAACCAGAGAAACAAGGAAGCCCGCCATTTTCCAATGTGTATTTAATCTGACTTCATCGCGGGTCAGTCATTCTTTCAAAGAAATTTCCAGTGAGGTGGGGAACGGATCGTGTACATTAGCCACAGAGAACGCTGTTACAACCCACCCCCCTTTACTGCACACATCTCAGCTTCCCAAGAGTGAGGCTCTTCAGAGACACAGAGAGAGGATAGCAACTTGTGCGCACACGCAGGATTCTTTCAAACAATCCAAAAATAGGTAAGCAGAAAGCTGTTGGGGCTTTAGGAACTTACATAAGCTCCCAGGAACGATGAGAGGGAGACCTTCCCACATGAGCTGTCACATGAAATGACCTTAATAGGAAAATCAAACTCAACTGCCGCAAAGCTTACGATGTCACAGGTAAAAACAGTCTATTACCCTGAGACGCTCCCCAGTAGAACTCTCAGCCCTAGCATCCCCAGCAATTCCAACTTATGCTGCAGACACTCATAACCATAGTCTCTTTCTTGCTAGATTTTAAGTTTCTTGAAGGCAAGAATCAAGTCTTCGAGTCGCCAGAAAGCTCCGCGTATTGCAGAGAAGATGCCAGTTTGATTCAAGGAGTCAAAAGTTTGTAGTATTGGGTACAAAAAGCGAGATGTCTGAGTTCAACCTCTGGATCTGAGTTAACAGACCAGAAGTCTGGCTGCAGTGGTGAGAATCTGTAAACCCATCACCTTACGGGGAGATAGGAGGCTCAGACTGGAGGATTGTCCCCAAGGGTGCAGAAGAGCGGGCCTGGAGTAGACAGCAAGGAAACACCTAGAGAGACCCTGCTTCAACCGAGGGGAAGGAGAGGGCCAGCTCCTGAAAGCTGTCCGCCATATATGCTCCATAGCTCTGTCTGTCTGTCTGTCTCACACACAGAGCAGCAACAGCAATGACAACAAATTTGTAGTATCGGTGGGGGAGATTTAATAATGAGTGGTATGCCATTCTCAAATAATTCATTGGAAAGTTAGGGGGAAATGCAGATATGCCACAGTTATGGAAGTTATGGAAGGAACAACCGCTGATCGGGAGATCCATCAGTATTAGCCAGGAGTCGTCTCCTTTTAAAGAGGTTAGAGATTGGAAGAGAAGGGCTTGTTATGTAAAGGCATGTTATGTAAGGGGAGGTCTAAAACCGAGTCCCTGAAAGTCCTCCCATGCTGAAGAACGGTCCACTAAACATCATCAGACTTGTTAGGGAAACGTGAGTGAAGACGACTGCTCGGTGAGGGCAGGTGGGAGTTTGTAAGCAGAGCGTTCCCAAAACCACTCACACCCTGGTCACAACCCCAGCTCAGTTAAACCTCAGGCTGCTAATGCACCAGGAGATCTGCAGCCCTGACATCTCCTGTGTCTTCTGGAACGGGGACGCAGCTCAGTGGTAGAATGCAGGGCACTTGGTTTGAACCTCAATACTGGAAAAAAACAATACAAAACAAAAACCCACCAAGACCAGGGAGATGGGTAGACGTGCAAGCCAGACAATCTGAGCTGGATCCCTGGGTTCCACAGTGGAGG
This sequence comes from Peromyscus californicus insignis, assembly GCF_007827085.1. NCBI lineage: Eukaryota > Metazoa > Chordata > Mammalia > Rodentia > Cricetidae > Peromyscus > Peromyscus californicus. The sequence continues at coordinate 38,674,693 of NW_026294535.1, forward strand.
AGAGAACTGACTCTTGAAGGCTGTCCTCTGATCTCCACATGCTCACCATGACATGTGTGCCCTACCATCACTCTCTCACACACACACACACACACACACACATATACACACACATACATGCACACACACCTGTACACACACACAACATACATAAAAACACACATATGAGCACATACACAAATAGTACACAAAAATTCTATGTATTTTTCATTTTCTCTTTCATAGTCTACCTATTTTGCTAAGCCTGATTTGGTGAAAAAAATCTTGACTGATTATCGCAGAAAAGTCACACTGGAACCAATATGTTTTGGACACAGCAACTTAATTTCTAAAGGCACCTAAAACAATTATGACAGAAACATTCGGCAGAACAGTTGATGGCTACGTGGTTGTACCAGGTATCGGCACGCATGACCTGAGTTTTCCTTAGGCACAGCCATCACAGAAGTGATGACTAGCGACATGGTCGAGGCTTACTTTGTCTAAGTAAACACTAAACACTTTCCCTGAATTACCTCGTTTGTTCTTCACATAGACTCTATGAAGTTAAAAGAAACACGTTATTTAGTAAGATGAAGAATGCATTCGCTCAAGTTTACAAAGCTTGCAACGCCAGGATTTGAACCTAGATCTTCCTGACCCAGTGACCTAGGTTATTAATACCAACGATGGGATACCATTTCTCACCCATGAAAGTGTAAAAGGATTCAATAACACTAGTTGGTAATGCCGGCCCACGGTCATTGCCCAGTTGTTGCATTTTGGTTGACGTGATGTCTATCCTCAGGAAACCACAGAAAGACTTAACCTCTCTGGCAAGGACACGAGGAACTTTCTCGGCATGGCCAAGGAAGAAATCTAGAGACACCTCCAGTTTGGTTCTTTCCAGCGGGGCTGGCATCTGGGCAGGGGGTGGAGTTAGGGGAGGTTTCATTGTTACGTGTGAAATGAGGTCAGCTGACCTCCCCGGGAACATGGACTTCGAGAGGTACTGCATTTACAGACTCACAGAATCCGACTGTGGTTAGGAACTAATGCTTCTGTCATGATTTTCAGCTTCCTCTGTGAAGTGTCAAAATCCCCCACTGAAGAAAAAAATACCAGTGCTTGGCTAATGACTAACTCGGGCCTCATAATATATTGCACGCAATCCGCCTATTGGCTCGGGCTCCCTGCTGACAGGTAATTGGCACTGGGTGTTCTTGTACCATACAAATGGCCTTTTATCTCATTTTACCTTATTCCTTGAAGGAATATTAAAAGATCTTTTAATATCAATTGAGAAAATCAAGAATGAAAAGGCTACATTTCCAAGCATATATTGTTTTCTCTCACCGGGCATTTTTTTTTTCCCTTTTTCTTTTTCTGGTGCCAAGTGATCAGCACCCAGATCTATGAAGCCTGAGGGTGTTCAGAAGCAAAGTCCACTCAGCTTAGGGTGAAGGTGACTCACAGGGGACCCAGAATGGAAACAAATGGCCTCAGAGGTTTGGTGGTGATGGAGTCAATGTGTGTGTGTGTGTGTGTGTGTGTGTGTGTGTGTGTGTGTAGGTGAAGGAGGGTGGTTGGCCTTTCCAGGAAGTTGATGAGGAAAAGAATTCTGTTGAGAAAAGACCAAGAGACAAGGAAGAGAGGAAAGCTCACTTACTGATACAAGAAATCAGGTCATTAAACCTTTCCTTAGGAAAGAGGGGGTTTTCCAGCCCCCGGAAATAGAGCTTCAGAACGCCGGCCACAGAGTTGATGTCGTGATTGCTCTGGTCGTCAGCCAAAGGATTCTCACCTAAAAAAAGAAAATTTGTTATATACATGGCACTCTTTTTCCTCTCTCAACAAAACCTGAGTGTGTGTACACACACACACACACACACACACACACACACACACACACACACACACACACGGGAGCATATGAGTCTTTAATTATGCTCCCTGAAAGATTACATGGTACTAAAATTGAAATAATTGGTTTAGATATCCTACCCCATGATTAACCTAAAAATACTTGGCTAAAATAAAGCTTAAAAAAAATCTTATGCTACCAAACACTCTCTCATAAGTTGCCCAAATCTTAAAATAAAATATTGTAGGGTTTATAATTTTATCCATCGTTATTTTTTTTAAAGCTAAAATCAGTAAGCTTAGGTTAACATGAACTAAAAAAACCCTACATTAAGTGTTTCTTATTCCTCTGGGAGAAAGATATAGTTGAGGTTGGTCTGGCTATGCAATACGGGTCAGCAAAATTTACCAGAAATATCCAACACTGACTGAACACCTGCACTAAATAAGCAGGGATTTACTGAGGTGGCATGGTGGGGTGATAGCAGGGATTTGCAGAGGTGGCATGGTGTGGGCACAGTGTATCTGAAAGCTGCTTTCAACAGTGGGAGACTTTGGGACCAGGAGAGGATACCTTACTTGTACACAGGAGTTTATGCAAAAAATGAATATTAAAATTTTGACCACACACAGAACTATAGTTTTCTTTATGGCCAATGGGTGAAGCTATTAGCCGGCTCCTTACCCTACCTTCTTGGGAATTATAACTGGACTTCTTCAGAGCACCATTCAACTTCACTGGACACTGGCAGGCAGGGGCTTCCTTCCCACAGTTCACAGAGCAGTCATTACACTTTAACACATGCTTGCCTTTGGGGGGAGCTTATTCTCAGGGGCCTCTTATTTCCCTTCCCTGCTTTCTAGGTCAAGAAATGGCTGAACAGGAGCTCAGCAGAATCACTTGTATTATTATTATTATTATTATTATTATTATCATTATTATTATTACTACTACTACTACTACTATTAACTGTTATTATTTGTTTTGCCCTTTGAGAGAAACACCTCACCTAGGTATTCAAAAACAACCAGGAGTAAATAACAAAGCATTCACTGGTCTGTGGTGGCCACCAAGAGCTTAGCCTATGCTTAACCACTTCCACCTGGCCTTCACCACAGTGTAAGAAGGTGTGGCATGCTCAGCTGCTGCTGGGAGACTGGTCTGTCCCACGTGCACTAGTCGGAGACTTTGAAACTCGAAAAATCCACTGTGGTGCCAAGTTTCCCTCCTCAGCCAAAGCTTCCAACTTCAAAGGGCTCTGTGGCAACTCTAGGTCAGGGAAAAGGGGACACACAGGGAGACATCTCCATGCCATCACCATTCTGCATTTCTGCCCTGACTGCCAAGCAGAGGGAAGACGCAGAGGGACCCGGAAGTAGATGCAATGCAAATCCTGACAGCTGGAGAGCATTAATAACCAACAGCATCTGTAAAGGGCCAGGTATTTTCACAGGTCAAATCTAATCCACATGGCAACCCTACAGTTTTGCAGATGAGGAAACAGGTCAAATTAAAATTGGAGCTTTTTGGCCAAATCCCACCATCAATAATAAAAGAGACTCTGATTCAACTCTGGGTTTTACTGACGCTAGGTCGGTGTATGGCTCTGCTAATTATAACGTACTCATTAACAGTTTAGTACAACTTGTGTCTCAGCCAATTAGGAACCTAGAGAAGGCACTGACCCAGGTCACAGGAAGTGGGAAGGAGATGTCCCACCCCCTCACCATGAAGGCTAGGCCAGCCTATGCCTTCTAGAACCCTGTCAGGTGCCACCTTGACACACGTCATGGACAGTCTTTGTGAACCCTGAACCAGGGGACAAACCTCATGGGCTTTTCAGCTTTTCGCAGGAACAACTCATTCCCCACAGCTCCCACAATGAAGCCCGTGCAGGATGGAGGTTTTGGGGGTTGAACAGAGTTGAGTGCGCCGGGCAGAACACAGAATTCTGAAAAGTGGGTTTTTAAAATGTTTTGCTTATGGGTAGAGACATACAGTTACCTCTCTCAAAGGAATTCTTGATATCGTTCACCTCCACCTGGGAACCAGACACTCTGAAAATCCCCTGATGCTGAAGACCTATGGGCGACAGAGGAAGAGTATGAGAAACTTCCTCCTCACACCCCACACATCTCTCTCTCTCTCTTTTTTTTTCTCAAGAATAAAACGACAGCAAAAGGACATGCTTACTGAAACAAACCCACTACTTGCCCTTAAATGAGGATCCCGTGAAGATGGGCTTACCATAGAGATTAATGAACCGGATGGAGCTTTCCACAATTAGAGGGATAACCTGGCCTGAGTCCTGGGGAGAGAGACAGAAACCAGCCAATGTCAGAGGAGAAGGCTGAACCCCAGGGAGAAATAAGATTCACAGTTTAGTCCTTAGCATGGCTTTTGCCCTAGTCAGGTGACCTTTTCCAAATACACCCCTCTAAAAATTCTCCAGAAAGAACTAATAACAACAAAAAGAGTGAAAAAAATATATACTTAGACAAAGGTGTATTTCAGTTCTGAAGCAAGCTAAATTAAATGTATTTAACACAAGATATCCTAGGTATGTTGAGAAGCGAATTTATGTTGGGAGTGGTGGCTCTCATTCCCCCAGCCAGGAGGCTGAGTTGGAGGCTAGATAACTCCGCTGCTTCAGACAAGAGCCACAGCATCAAGACCTCACTTCATGTCTTTTCCTTAGCTTTAACTTACATGCCCAAAATGAGTAACTCATTTTAAGAGGTTATTACTCAAGACAGTCAGTGTGGAGCATGTCGGGAGAATATCGTGTATTTCAACTGTGGCATCTTCTGTCTAATTCGCTGCTTCAGGATTCTTAGGACCCTCTCCACCACATCGCTAAGACCACACCACCTGGATGATGACAGTCGCAAACTGTCTTATGGGTAACGAAAGCATGTTACATGTTTACTTAGTCTGCATCAGAACTTACTTAGCCTCATACACTCAGCCCATCTTAAGGATGACGACAAGGAAGACCGCTTTGGCCTTCCCGGTCCACACCTTGTAAAATGGTCACCATCCTCTACCAAATGCTGGAAATGCTTTAAAAGCCACGTGTGTAGGATGGCAGATGAGATGAAGGGCCCAGAGGCCAGTTAAACATGTACTGATGGCATGCACTCTGTGAGTTAAAAAGAAAGACCAGGGATGATGTTTCTCATGGACTTTTAAGACCACTCTTTTAGGAATTAGATCTTTCCAGGAAACATGGGACTTGAAAGGGATTAGCTGGTGTCGGGCACACACTCCTGAACTTGGTTTTCATTCCGAACTTGGTTTTAACACACTAGGACAGTTCAAACCCGTTAACTTTCCCAGGCCAGCTGGGCAGGGGAGACTGGGAATAATGCATCTCAGCAGCCCAGACTCTTCCCACTGTCTTTATCGTCTCCAGAGTGGGCAACGTGCTGCTTAAGACACAGTTTTATTTTCAAGCTTTAAGGCAACCAGCGTATAAACCACTTAATGTTCCAATTACTTCTGGAGACTGTATTTGGTTTCTCTAATTCATTAATTTGGCTGAGGAGCATACGTTTTATGAATTCCTTAAAGAAGAGCCTTAAAAAAGAAAACACATTTTTAGTGAAGGCTAGTTGGCTCATGAACAGTGGGGTAACGACATGAAAATTTACTGAATACACGAAGGGGTCTTTTTCTGTAAGACACAAGCATGGTTTAATGGAAGTAACATTTTACAGACGGTTCATGTCACACTGCAACTTAAGAGAGCAACAAACACTTAAGAGTGAGTGATGGAAGGGAACTTTAGTTTACATCTCTGCCGAACTCAGCAGGAAGACAAAGAACCCAAGATGAAAAGAAAATTGTTTGCACTCAGAAAGTTCTGAACAAAGTCTTCCATCTTCATGGTACTGTACTAAACATTTTCGTCTTGACACCCACTTAGATGACAGTTAATCTTTTAACAAAGATCAGCATCCCATTTAAGACACAGTGCACTTTGTAGTAAAAATATAACGAGCATTTTAATTTCATGGGTGCCAGATGTTTGGGTTGAAAATATTTCACAAGGAGTGAGATTATGGGCTGCTTTCCTGCCACCTCCATCCAAACATCTCTCTGTGTCTCCATTTCCCCATGGGAAGGTGGTTTTGCTCTTGCCTTTTTGTGGCACATTTTGGGAGAGCTCAGGAGCACTTTCCTGAAGTGCAGAGTGAGATCTCAGTCCCTCTGGGTTCCCAGGTACCAGTGACTCGTCAGTGTGTCCTCGGCACAGCTCACACAACGGATTTTTCACAAACTAACTACACCGCGCAGTCCTCCTTCAGTTCCTCAGTTTGCTTGCCTTTAACTGGTAGTGTTTAGCAAGGAATTTTCAAAGTCTCTAATACGTGCATCGTCTTAAGCAGCTGGTCCCACACCACACCAGCAATGGGAACAGAGTGGTTCATCGGCCTCTGTGGCTTGTCTGCCTTCTCCCTCCCTGCCAGGCCATCAAGGGCACAGCCTACTCTCTTCCTTTGACTGTTTGCCTTCATTCTGTTTAACTGGCTCCTGCCCATAAGCTAGGGCCTGGGATGCTAGATAATCAAGTCAAGTTCGACAATAATTTTTTATTCAATTAGACTCAATACTAACTGAGGCTCGGCAATGGCTTGGTGATTTTGCTGTGTAGGCTGCTCAGTGGCCCTTCACTTTATCCCAGGGTTAGGTCTCACTTTTAAGGCTTCTAGTGGCTTCTGATTTCTCTCCCTCTGTATGCACACAAGCATGAATGTATTTAAGTGCCTTGTACACGGCACACACATACATTAATGCAAGCCTTTTCATTGTTAGTGTACAGATTTAACAAATCTATCTTTAGAGAAGTTAAGATGTCTATAACATTCAAATTATGGAACTTATCAAATATTTAAAAATGTCATTTTTCTACTATAGTTAGTCATCAAAAACATTGTAGCCTGCCAGGTGGCGGCGGTGGTACACGCCTTTATTCCCAGCATTTGGGAGGCAGAGCCAGGTGGATCTCTGTGAGTTCGAGGCCAGCCTGGTCTACAGAGCGAGATCCAGAACAGGCACCAAAACTACACAGAGAAACCCTGTCTCAAAAAGCCAAAAAAAAAAAAAAAAAAAAAAAAAAAACCCAACAAAAAAAACACTGTAGCCCATCTCATGAAATGTTATCTCTAATGGGAACATCTCTTTTTCATACAATTTACATAAAAATCCATAATTCAATATTAAATATGCATTTGGTATTTAGCACTGACTTTTCCTAGCTGAAATTGGAGGCATTTGCCAAACGCATCAGGTAAAAATTGATACGTCCACTCTAATTGGTAAGTATTATTCCGTTTCAATTAGTGTCTGCTTCCCACAGGTTTTTCTAAGTAAAGCCCATTTATAAACTGTCTAATTTCTAACTGCAAACATTTTTCTCTTAAAGACCTTAAAAACTCTAATTAAAGCCAAGCATGGTTATGACTTGCAAATGATGCCAGCGCAGAGACCCTCGCTTCCCTCCGGCACAATACCTGATGTCTGGCGTGAGAGTTCCTTCGTCCCCGGCTAGAAGCATTATCAGAAATACAGGATGAGAAAGAAGGCAGAGAGTAAACACAGCAGAGATACAAGATACAGACTTCAGGGCTGTACAAAATTCGTCCAATATAATGAATTCCTTAAGTCACGAGAAAGCCAGGCTCGTGCCTTGCTTCAGAGCAAGGCTACGACAGATTTAAAAACATATACACTGTGCCATCTCATGTGCACAAGCAAGGAGAAAATATTTTATCAAGTTTATCTTTTCTTTTTCCTACAAATTTTGGCTTGGAAAAAGAAAAAAAAGAGGGGGGGCATTTTCTTTTACCCATATGATAATATCGTCCGCATTCATTTTTTTTTTTTTCTCCAGAAGGTTCTCAATCCAAATATTCATTCCTCTCTGACTTCAGGAAATATTATATTGCTTTTTCTGGGAAAGCAAAGAGCCCCAGGACAGACTCGACATAATGACCTGCCTCCTTCACGGGAGGCTGAGACCATTATAGTGAGAAGCATGGAGGTCAGCCATGAAGGTGGCTGGTGCAGTACCTTGACGAATGTCTCCAAATCCCCATTAAACAACTTAGCATTATACTGGGAGCGGGGCCTGGACTTCCTGTGTTTCTGGGGCTTAGGGGGGACGTTTGGAGGCCTAAGGGAATGGAATATAATTACTGAGCATGGCAGAAATCAGACAATAAATGAAATACCCTTAGGTCATATCAAAATAATAAAACCAGAGGACCCTGGGTTCCTTCCCCACCCCAGCCCAGGAGCAAACACCCCCATCATTTTCCTTCAGTTTGATTCTATTTATGGATCAGAAGCACAGGAGCTGTTCATCTGTGAGAACTAGCATTTTTATTTTTATTTTTTTGTAGTTTACTTAAAAAAATGGTATTATAAGTTGCTACTGTGAGCTATTTAGCCAAATGTTATAAAGCCAGGTTTTTGTTTGGTGAATCACACACCAAAACATAATTATAATAGGGCTCTGAGAGATTTCCAAATGAGAATTTAAATGTTTTCAGTCAGTTCATAATTCTCCAATGCAGGTAACATCGCATCTGTTCAGTATTCCTCATGCATTAATGGGATTTGATTTTATGTAAACCTTTTCATTAACAGGTCATCCCTGAGAAAATTAGGGATTGGTTTCAATGTGGTTTCGGAGTGTGAAGCCCAGATTCATCCGAGTGACCGTTTTTTGGTAGAATGCAGGATGCCCCTGCCCGCACATCCGTGCGGCAGTAGATGACACATATTTGTGCTGCTCTGGATTCTCCTGCTTGTTGGCTTTGGTGGGTAAGCTTCCAGGCTTGCTAACACACATCCAGTGTGCCACGGGCTAAGCTGGCAAACCCTGGCACCACTTCCCTTGTGCTACCATCGGAACGAGGAGGCTACTCCTGCTCTCTCCTCTAGAGGACCAAGATGACTGGACTCAATTCCTCCATTTTTGCCGGTTAACTAACTCTGCAAAGCAGACCGGAGAAGGCTCGCCATGCCTACGCACTGTGCACGCCCTTTGTGAACCTGTTCTTTAGATGAGTGGCCTTTTAAGTTCATTTGGCTACAGTGCGCAAAGCCCAGGTTAGAAATAAAAATCCCAAGAATTTATGTGAAACCCTGAAGAGCATCATTAGCTCCTAGCACAGCAATCAACACGTGTACGGGACAAACCTGCTGATACAGCCTTTCATGGCTAAACCCTCAGAATCTCCCAGCAGGAGGGCTGTGACTAATGGAGTGTACAGCCAGCAGCAGCTCAAGTCCCCTGGTGCTCAGGCACTTAAAAGGAGCCTTCACAAAGACACAGAAGTGTGTGGAGACCTCCCCTGGGCAGCACACCTTGTCCTTCCGCAGTGAACATTTCTGAAATGCTTTTAGACACTAAACTCCACGCTGTGCATGAAGGAAGGAGTGTGGCAGGCGTGAGGAACTCACACTAGCTGTCAAAAGTTTCATCAGATCTACCGGATGATGTCACCTTTTCATTATCTTATAAATGTTGTCTAATGCCGATTTTATATTATCAAGAGGTGACTGCTCTGAAGAGACAGAGCTGCGTACCAGCACGCAGAGGCACAGGTGTGCCCTGGCACTCCGCCATGGAGTGGGTGTGAACAGGGGGCAGCTCGAAGGCTGGGCGGGAGACAGGGAGGAGGAGCAGGTATGTGTGTAAACCTCCCCTTCGCTGTGGTTTTCAAGGGAAGGAATGGGAAGAGCATGGGAAATAACAACTGAATTGTAGAGATGGGGTGATTTTGATGGCTTCTGGAGTGGGGGGACATTCCTGGTTGTCTGGTACCTAGTAGTGGGGTGTCCAGACAGGTGGACCTGTAGGCCTGTGTGCAAGAACCAATTAAAGCAGGTTCCGGATTGGCTAACCTGCATAGGAAAGTTACACTTGGAGGGTGGTTCTGACCATCCCTGGAAATCTGCTAACCTGGCCAACGATGGTCCCCGGGATGAACAACAACCTAGGGCATCCTAGCATCAGATTCGGAAACTAGAGGACTGTCTTGAAAGGCTTCACGTGCCTCTAGCCTCTACCAGAACTCAGCCTCAAACGTGAAGTCTTGCTACGTCAACTCCTGTGATGTCTGCCTGCTGTACGGATGACACCATAGAGAAACCAAAGTTGCCACAAACGTCCCTCAACTCAAATCAGAATCTGCTTCCAAATGTTCCAGCAAGAAGCTTTATAGTCAGTCCTTCATGGATGGGTGGAGGGATGTGTAATAGGCGGTCCATGCTAGAAGTGGCATTTTTACAGGAGCTGGAAGTAGGCCATTCTTTCTATTTACTAACGCAGGTGGCACACACCCCATATCACATGTTAACCAAGTTATCAAGTCAAAAGTGTCATCAGTCTATCCGAAAAGTTAATGTGTTTGGGATCAGATCAATTAAGGCCACCCAACTCTGGTACTACCGTCTACCACTGAGGACAACCTTGGCTGTGTCAGACACAACACACGTCACCTGGTGTGAACCCAAGCATCTCAGGGTGCTGTGCTTTGTCATGCCCAGACTATCTTCTGGAGTTATTAACTGCTTTTGTTGAGAAAAGAAAGCCAGACAGACTACAGATAAAATATTTTCCTACCTTGTAGTCATATATTCAGCTCTATGACCTGCCAAAAAAAATAATAAAATAAATTAGTAAGCTGGGTGGAATCAGTGGGTTCGATTTGATAATCCTGTGTATCATTGGTCCCCTTGTCTGAGGACACTGAGTTAAGAACGAGTTACAGATCTTGTGGTAGAAAAGATGTGAATGGCGTATGATAACAAATAATTCAAAGTCATGATTTTCACAAAATCTCAATCCAAAATTTAACAAATTCTATCGGCTAGAGAAACATGTTCCATTTGGCAATTTGAGGCAGTTTTTTTTCTTCTTTTTTTAAACAAGAAATAGCTCTCTGACTGTATCTTTGAGTTCAAACACAAACCACACCAAAGCATATCTAAAGCTCCCGGCTCCTGCCAGTGATTTGCGCTGTTTTGATTGACAGAAGAGCAAACAGGGTTGGGTCGACTCAGTTTCCCATAGACTATGCTGGTATTCTTTCTGGGGTATGAAATCATGGCACTGGGAGGGAGCTTGGGTTCCCTATTCCAAACTGACACAGACAACATCATCCAAGGACATTAAATTGTTCTACAATCGACCACCATGTAAGCTCCAAGTCTTTCACAGACTTCCACCATCTAAACCACCCGCTGCTTCTCACGCATACATATGACCTTCTTATTGTAAATAACAGGACCGACGTGTTCTAGCACGCTCACAGTCTGCATTCATTTCAAGTGTGCAAACATCCACGGCGGCAGTCTGTTCTTCATACACTCAGGGTGGGACAGGGTGGTAAGGTGCGGGAGAGGAGAACCATGCAAAATGGTTTGTCTGCAAAAATGACATCACGGTTCTGAAGGAGTCTGAAACTACAGCTAGCAGAGAAAGGCCACGGTGGAGCACGAACAGGTGAGCCCTGCCCATCACATGACACAGTGATTCAGACCCACAGGACTGGACAACTGGACAACTGGGAGGTGTGGGTGGCCGAGGAACCCTCTTAGACTGCCGCTGAGCCCCTCTGTCTATTATCCGCTCTTGAATAACAAGTAACATGAAATACTTGATATGGATCGATTAAACAGGGGGCAGCATGCTATCAGAGGTCACCCTTCTTCACATAGATCTGAGCCAACACACGTTTTGCCAAAGATCAGATTCTAGCCAGAGTTGGAGTGAGCTGAGTGTGGTATGTGGTACCTTGTGGCTATCCTAATGGACACGCCCGTAGGAAGCTGGGCTGGACTGGGTTTGGGCGAGGGCAGACAAGGCAGAGAGTGTCTATCATTTTGGTTGGGCTGAGGCCAGAGGAGCTGGCGGAGACCACCTAGCGTGCGTGAAGCAGTGGGATGACAGAGGATTGAGGGCAGAGACACCATCTGGCTCATCTGTATTGTTCAGTGCTTTATCATGCATCGGTGTGATATATTAATAAAAACAGGCCAGAACACTATTTGAATAAATGTCCTAAGCATTATATAAGCAACAAGTTCTGTCCAGTGTTTGAAGCACTGTATATTTCCTTACTAATTTTGAGACAGAGTGACACCGTGTAACAGGTATGTAACACTGTGGTATGCAGGCTAGCCTAGAACTCCTGACTCCAGCTCTTCCTGTTTCAGCCCCTGGGTTCTGGCAGTATTTGTGTGTATGACCACACCCGGCCTGAGCACTTTATATTGAGTATGTTAACTCACAGTTTTCATAACATTCATGAAGTAGCTTCTATTATTTTTCTTATTTTATAAAAGAGACAGAGTACCTAAGAACACTACCCATTCCAGACCGCGTTAGTGTGGCGTGGGTCTGGCACTAGGGTTGAGGCTTATTTTAATTACAGTTCTGAAATCCCGAGCACTGTACTACACTACTTTAAAAAATGTAGTGGTTGGGGTGGGGATGTAGTTCAGTGGTAGAGCACTCACTGAGCATTCAAGAGGTTGTGAATTCAATGCTCAACATACCCAGACACATACGCACGCACACACGCACGCAAAGCTAAGTCTCTGCATTTGGAGGATGGTTCAGTTGGGAAAGTGCCTGCCAGGCAAGCATGAGAAGCTGAGTTCAGATCCCAACATCTATGTAAACACTAAGCATGGGGGCACACGTCTGACCCCCCCCTCAACTTGCCCCCAACCTTCATTTTGAATAAAATGCATTTAAGGGTAAAAAATAATTCACTTCAGAATTCTGGAATACAAGTTAAAGAAGTCAGTGATCCTGGATTGCAGTTCCAGAACTTGGAAGGTGCAGTCCCAGAACTTAGAAGATTTTAAGGCGAGCCTGGGATACAGAGCAAGGACAATCTCTACCTCAGGGTAGAGACAGGTGGATCCCTGGAGCTCATGGCCAGCCAGCCTAGCCAACTGGTGAGCTCCTACTTCAGTAAGAGATCCTGTCTCAGAGTGATCAGGAAAGCTATTCTCTGCTGACCTCTGAGGCCTCCACAGGCTTGTGGACATACATGCCTGCACACATGTGCACATATCCACAAGGACAAATACATAACGCTACATGCACATCCACACTCAAACCTGACTTCTGTTTTACCACCGGAAAACACTTTGTGAACAATCCTAGAAGGAAGGAATGGACCCCGGCTTATACTTCTATCTGCCCACTAGGGCTAAAATAAAATATAATGGATTAAATAAAAAAAAATCACCCAGATATGTGATTGCACAGATTAGTAACTATCTACACATTTAAGGTGAGGCGCACCGTCCGGTCACTTTCACATGGTCCAATACTAGAGAAACTGATGTTATTAGAAGTGAAATATTTTATTAGCTGGGAAATTCTGTTGTTTTTTGCTCAAATAGCCCAACCAATTATTTTCTAGATTGAGAAAAAGACAAATGATAAGATGAATTCTATTATTTTGCTTCTTCCATTGATGGTTGAGCATCTGAGATAAAAAATTAAAAACGTATACAAGATCCATTTTGAATAATGAGCCAAGAACAAATGTCACGGGAGTTACCGCGTAACTGCACTGCCACATGGACGGCTTTTCCAGGTAACGGTCCTGAGTGCATCTCAATGGATGAGTGGCGCTTTATTTTTTAATAAGTATCATCATGAATAGGTTTAATAAGTATCGTCATCAATAACACACAAGCAAGGAAGACTCGACTTCCTAAAGAAATGCTGAAGCTTCTAGTGGTCTGAGGATTAGATTTTGGCCACTTTCTTTGGAAGCTTATTTAATTATTAAAAACTACAGCCTAACCCCCTCCTTTATATAAGCTACTTGGAGGGAAAAAAAAGATCCAGGATTAAGTTTTTTTTGGGGGGAGGGTACAAACAGCTCCTTGGACTACTTATTCGGTGGAGGGTAGGGATGGGGGAGAGGGTTGTTCCTGAGGTAGAGATTGTCCTTGCTCTGTATCCCAGGCTCACCTTGAAGTCTTCTAAGTTCTGGGACTGCACCTTTCAAGTTCTGGAACTGCAATCCAGGATCACTGGCTTCTTTTAATCCTCTTACATTTTATTTCAGAATTCTGAAGTGAATTATTTTTCACGCTTAAATGCATTTTATACAAAATGAAGGTTGGGGGCAAGTTGAGGTAAGAGGAAAAAAAACCTAGAGAATAATATTTAGACTATGCCTAGCTTGACTTGGACCTTTGGTTTGTCCCCTAATGAGGGACTGATGAAGTCACCGTGGTGGCTACTTTCCAGCCCATTTCCTGTCCTGACTCCATCGACAACCAGAGAGCTTTTGTAAAAAACCATAATCATTCACAATCTGATTCTCTTCTGAAAGAATAGTTGTACTCATACTCAAAGGCAGACAATGGATCATTCCAAGATAACCTACTTGATTCCTTTGTCAAAAATATTATGCCTAGGACAAGGAACAATGTAATATAGAGCTTGGCTCCCACCGTCACGTTTTCTGTTTAGCAAAAACTGTACAGCTATTTCCACGCTCTTACCTCCAAATACCTCACACAAAGAACCTGATGTGAACACGAAGGCTCATTACTAGACGGAAAGAAAAAAAATTCAATGCCCCAGTTTTATAGATACATATCTCATTTACTGTGGCCGATTTAACTTCCATTCAAAAAAAAAAAAAAAGAAAAAGAAACAAAGAAATGATCTCCCTAAAAAGATCTAGGAGAGGGAGACGAGCGTGGCTTCCATAGCCCACGTGTTTTCTTCCTTTTACTTCTGGGCTTTTTAAAGTCTTGGGAGTCCGAGTCTGGAGAATGCCGCTTTGGGAGTCTGATTCAGTGGCTTCGCTGTGTTGTAAACTGACGAACTGACAGGGCCACGGGTAGCCCCGCCAAGAGCAGGCGGCAAGGCAGGCCAAACACATGTCTGCCGTTAGAGTTTCATCTGTGCACGATCAACGGCTAAATCCCCGGAACAAGGTATTTGTTTTTACTATGAAGGCAGTTTTGCAGCAGCTGGTCTGGGAGAATTCAGAGGTATTCCTATCCGAAATGTCAAGCCAGTCCCTAAACACACCACTTAACCCTGGACTACTAACCTTATTTAACCAGATGGGGACTTGGATCCCTTCCCAAGGGCTCACCATGGGACTGTTTTTCCATGGGACAGGCGCCCTTAACCCTCCTAGTCTCCTCTGTTGTAAGCCTATTAACACGAACAGGGCTTGTGTGGAAAGCCAGCAGGCTTACATGGCTTGAACTTTTTTAAAAGTGGGGTGTGTCTCCTGTGCTCAGTTTTCTTGGAAGGTCAAACCCAGCACCAGTGAGTGGCCAGCAGCTGATGTTCTGGCAAGCTGGCACAAGTTAATTGGGCTAAGAGCGGCAGAGGTCTGTACCCGTTAGGGCACACCACCCTGATGAAAACCACCCAGGCCCCTTCCACAGACTTAACTGAGTGTGACGAAGCTATGTCATGGGGGACACTGGAGCCCACTGAAAGAAATTCCAAGACAAAGGAATCCTGGCTTAGTGTTCACAAGGTGTGACAGCTTTACACAGAGTGGCTAAGGACAGCCTTTGGCAAATGGTCTCAGTCTACAAAGCCAAAATGTAGCCCGATCCAAGAATGACATGGAGAATAACATTAACCAGTGGGGCTTTTCTCTCTAGGAGACATGAAAGAATTTATCCTGAATGACGACCATAAAAGCTTCAGAAAGTTGCTCCAAGCCACATTAACACTTGCCTGAGCACAGAGCCAAGAGTGAGCACACCCACGGCTCAATTCCCTCCACCTCACCATGTCCACGGTGGCTCTCAGTCTCGGAGGGAGAGTTTGGTCTAAAAGCATTCAAAGCATTTCTCTGCACTGAGGAGATGTTATGCTCTGGGGGGGGGGAGGTCAGCAAGGGACCTTGAGGGATTGTTTGAATATTGGGCACTTGTGGAAAATGGGAGGAAAACAGGGAATTTATTATGAGAGAAAAGAAAAAAAAAACATATACACACACAAAACCAGGACATAATTATACAAGAAAACTATTCAGAGATAAAAAGGCTAAAAAAAAAATGTTTAAACCTATGGAAGAGATTAAAGAATAGTTCAAGGAATATGCTGACCACCTTCACTTAGAATTCATAATTGTATGTATGTATGTATGCACGTATGTATGTATGTATGTATGTATGTATGTCTCCTTTTAAAAATCCTGAGTCATGCCATTATGAAGTAAGTTCTGGACAATGTGACACTTCAGCAATTTTTTTTTAAAGAATAAGAACATTCTTCTTTATCACCATGGTATCACTATAACACATAGGAAAATTAAGTCAATAATATTTAACATATAGATTATATCCATTTCCCATTATGCTTAAAATGGCCTTCATAACTTTTGCCTTTTGGTTCAGATTTTAAAGTTGACACATTGCATTTGGTTATTTTATTTTTCTTGGATGCTTTTTAATAGTTAAAACAAACAAAAAAACCTTTTTCCTAGGTATGACTGCCTTTCAATACAGAAGCTGGGGAGCCCTGAGATCATGCATGACAACTTTTTGCCTTGTGGCCATTCCTTGAGGATGACAGGTTCTTTGGAGCAAACCATAAGGTAAAGTGGTAGATACACTGACTTGTGGGCAAGGAAGGTTCCAGAATGTAGGAGGAAAGGACTTAAGTGTAAGACAGAAACCTCTTTTTTTTAAAAAAAGATTTATTTTTATTTTATGTGCAGAAGAGTACATATGTAAGTACACTGTGTGTGTGTGTGTCTGTGTGTGTGTGTGTCTGTGTGTGTGTGTGGTGCCTGAAGAGGCCAGAAGAGGGCATCAGATCCCCAGGAACTGGAGCAAGCCACCATGTGGGTGCTGGGAGCCGAACTCAGATCCCAGTGAGTGCTCATAATGGCTGAACCACCTTTGTAGCCCTGGGAATCTCCTTTGAACCCAGTCATTCACAAAGTCCATCCTCTCATCTCCCACCCCATTCTGCAGTTTCTCTTTTACTTTTCCCCACATTCATCAGGATCTAGTGTAAAGAAGAACCGGTCTAAAGAACCCGGACACTTGACTAAGTTAGAGCTTTGTCTGTATATATTTGTTTTTCCTTTTTACATTTTATGAAGACAAAAAGGGTAAGCCATGTGTTTACATAGTCCCCTTAGCTTGTATCCACGCCACCCCAGTTTCCTCATTTGTAAAGATGAGGAAGCTAATGGTACCCAGTTAAGACTGTAGTTCAGAACAATGTGTGGCTCTGAGAATGTTTGTTAGTATTAATGCTATTGTTTTGGTTACCACACATAGCAATCTAGAAATACACCATCAGATCATTTCTCAACTACCGACAATGCCTAATGGAAGAAAATCGCCCAGACTGGACAAACTGGTTTCTAGAATCCCCAAAGGTAACAGATGGGACAGGTACCAGTCCATTCAAATGGACAGGGGTGACACTGGAGGGCATAAAAGCCCAAGGTAGAGGAAGCAGAGATTGGGGTCAGTAGGTATGGGTCCTTCCCCAAAGGAACCTCCTCACTGGAGTTACTCTTCCTTGAATTTACCTCTAAGCTTGAAATGGCTTCAAGAGAGATCATAATTATCAGTGAGACAGGTCAACTGAATCTAAATGTACGACAGCATTCTCTATTTATAAGTTGAGGCTACGCAAGCATGCATTTGCGTGTGCGCGTGCACGTGCATACACACACACACACACTCTCACTTCACACTCTACAAAGAACATTCATGACACAACACTCAGGCCAAATCATTTCCCCGTTCACTCCCGGTGACTGACCTTCCCCAAGAGTCCTCTGCAGCAAGTCATGCTTAGCTTGAAGCTTCGTGATGAGATTGCTGCCTTCCAAGAACTCCCGGAGTTTCTGCAAAAGGCAGGGTAAAAACTGAAAACCATCCAGTGTCCCGGGACTTCCCGGAGGGGCACTAGAGCCTAGTTGCTTTATGTGTTTCCTAGAATTCTGGTACTCTATGTGTGATCTCCAGTCTAGTGGAGTCAGCCAGCCCTTGAGAGCCCACTGGACTCATAGGCTCCAGGATCTTCCTCCCCAGACCTGTTGAAACGGCTATAGCTTAGCAAATTCCCTCGTGACATGGACCCATGCAAAATTGGAAAAAACCTGGATTGGGAAAAAAGGGATGGCCGTGCGGGCAGGAGGAGCTGAGTCATATCTCCAGCACAGGGTGTGGCAGTGTGCATCAGTAATCCCCACACTAGGGTGGAGGGTAGATGGGAAGATCCCAGGTGCTTATGGGCCATGTTGACTCCTGGTTCAGAAAGAAATCTGTTTCAAAAAACCAAGTTGGAGGAACCATGGAGTAAGACATCCTCACATTTGCTCAAACCCCGCCCCCGACCTCCAGTATGTTTTTAGAGAAATCCCAACTCCCCATTGTCTACCCAGACTGCCTCCATCTGGAACTCTGAGGGTGCACCGGTGACCCTATTTTTAAATCAAGACCTCCAGGAGACTCTGGCGTCATGAGAGAGGTGCCCTGGGCTCCGTGGAAAGAGGCTGGGGAGCGGGAGGGGGCGCACCATGAAGTAGAAGTGTTCGGTTTCTTGCTGGTTGGCTCGTCTCTTGGCAATGCTGGGTTTACTCAGGTAGGTTTCAGACACAGTGGACTTCACAGACTCCGTGGAGCGGCTGTGCTGGAAACACTCAGACACGTCATAGTCCTCGATAGTGACCATATCTTGGATCGTCTGGAGGGTGGCTTCTGTCGTTTTCTTGACCTGGGAACAGAAAAAACATTTCGCTCATTGGCATATTGTTCTGTGAGCCTTATGTTTCTCAGCGAGAGTCTGTCTGTTTCTCAGGGAGTGTGGTGGGTGGGGGAAGAGAGACAAGCCAATTGGACCTCAGATGACCGATTAGAACCCTTATAAACCTCACAGACCACTGGAGACTCTCAATTTCATTCTTGTTTACCTTTTAAATTAAAGTAAGACTACAAACAGGAAAAAAAATGCACAGACCTAAGTATATAGCCCGATGAATAATCTCAAAGTTTACCTATGTAAACAACTCTCAGACCCAAAGTGTCCTTTATGAACACCCTGACTGTCCTTCAAGTAAAAACCCCACATTTTTCTTCCTCTCAATATGTCTACTAACCTCCCTCCTGCCTTACTTCCTTTTTTCCTTATTGGGAACCAAAGCCAGAAGCTCATATGTGCTAAACATTCCACTACGAAGCCACACATCCATCCCTCCACTACCCCGGTTTCTAATATTTTGATGGTACTTTATAGAAACAGAATAGCATATATCTTTAAATCTGATTTCTTTTGCTCAGTGTCAGCGAGATTCATTTCTCGTGAATATAGTATTTCACTACTTAGTATTTATTGCCAGGACAAATCATAATTCACCCCGTGATTGACAGATGACTAACTCTTAGTTGGGGTTTTTTATGGATTAATTATAGTGTGATGAACACAATCTTGCTGGGCTACACATACATGGAGAGAATGGTATGTCTGGAAAATGCCCGGTGGCTCTCCACAAGGATGCTATTTATGCTCCCGCCAGCCTGGTGGAGAGTTCCTGTGGCTCCACATCTTTATCAACAGTTGGCACTGTCAGTCTTTTTAATTGAAGCCACGGTGCCGGTGTGCAGCGGTCTTACGTGGTTTCCGTAACTATCTCCCTGCTGCACGAGCTTGAGCCTGTTACCAGATGTGAAAGGTACCCTGCATCTTTCCCGTGGGGATACTTTCAGAAACCTGTCAATCAATGTTCTCCTGGGCTCTGAGTCTTGTTATTCATGTTACTAATTATTTTCCCCTTCTTGATTTCAGCTTCATTACTGTCTAGATGAATATGGTTTTTCCTTTTTTATATTTTTTTAGTGTGTGTGTGTGTGTGTGTGTGTGTGTGTGTGTGTGTGTGTGTGTACACTATGCCCAGCATTTGACTGGAGGTCAGAGGACAACATTGTGGAGTCAGTTTCTCTTTCCACTTTTCTATAGGCTCTGAGGCTTGAGCTCAGGTCCCGAGGCTTCTGTGGCAAGCGCCTTTAGCGGCTGTGCCTTTAACGGCTACGCCATCCTCCTGACCCCGGATTCTACGTTTGATACTGTTGGTGTTTCTGTTTTTTTTTTTATGAATAGTGTGTCCTACTTAAGAAACATTTTCCTATCCTATGGTCACAAGGATATTTAATACGACTTCCTAGGTGCTTACAGATTTATCTCCTAGCATCACCTTACTACTCACTTTTTAGTTATGAGAGATCACATAGTCTATGCTTATCAAAGACTACCATAAATGAACAGGTTTTCATTTTCTCATATAATACAGAGTCTAGAGAATTTAGTTCCATTCGCCTCTCCTAATTCAGACATTGTTTTACAATGCATTACAATAGGAAATTAGGTAAGTAGCTAGATATAACTTAACCAAGACATTATTACTTTTTCTTTTTTGGTTTTTCGAGACAGGGTTTCTCTGTGTAGCTTTGCGCCTCTCCTGGAACTCACTTGGTAGCCCAGGCTGGCCTCGAACTCACAGAGATCCGCCTGGCTCTGCCTCCCGAGTGCTGGGATTAAAGGCGTGCGCCACCACCGCCTGGCGACATTATTACTTTTATATACTCAATATTCATTTTGATTTATCCAGGTATTTAATAGGTCCCTTGATCTCCAATGCTTATATTTTAAAAGTAACCATGGGGAATTCTTTGTAGTTGAGTCTATTGCATCCACTTGAAATCTTTTATCTCTTTTCACTTATGAGAGAGATGCTTTCCTGCTGGACAGTTCTTTAGACTATGGAATGTGTTACTGCACTTTTTTGTGGCTTTCACATTTCTGCTGAGTAAAAATTTTACTATTAGTCTGTCATTGCTTTGAATAAAGTCTCCCCCGCCCCCATCCATCTTCTTTTAAAGCTTTCTACTCATCCTTGGGTTCTATAGTTTCATAATGATATATATATATATAGGCACTGATACATACATATCTATATGTTTTGTGTGCGTGTGTGTGTGTGTGTGTGTGTGTGAATGCACATGTGTTACAGTGAGAGTATGGAGGTCAGAGAGCAACTCAAGAGCGTCTGCTCTCTCTCTCCACCACGTGTGTCCCAGGGAGACACTCAGGCTGTCAGAGTCAGTCCCACACAGGCACAGATTTTTAAAGAGTGATTTGTTAAGTTCTGACTTTTCTCCTTCTCTCTTAAGCGACTGCCTCTGTTTCTGCAATTTCCTTTCCAAGAGTCCACTTGCAACAGCACACTCCACCGTGTTCTCTTTGCCTCGTAATCCTTTTCTTCTCTTCTGTATTTTCTTTCTTTTGATTTTACAGGTAGGATTTTGATGATTCGCCCCCCCACCCCCACACCTCCCGATTTGTCCCTTTTGGCAATTCACTCTTCAGTCGTGTCTAATCTACAAACCACCCACCACTTTGGAGTGCTTTTCCTGTCATTCTTAGCTCTCCAGTTTCTACGTGGTTACTTCCCGGTCTCTCATCTCACTGCTCATTTTCTCTGCTGAGACGTCAGCTCGTTTTCATCTCCCTGGATTCAGGAAGCAATTCTTCTGCAGCATGTTTCTGATAATTCCATTACTTGCAGCTTTTGTGGTCCGTCTCTGGTATTTATTATTTCTTCTAGCTATCACTAATGGCTTTTCCAAATCGCTTCAAGTACCTAATTATCTTTCTTACACATGTAAATTTTTTTAACGCCCCTTGCATTTATTTATTGTGTGTGGGAACACTCAAGCCACAGCGTGCATGGGGACATCAGGGGACAACCTCTGGGACTCACTTCTTTCCTTCCACTGTGTAGGTTCCAGAAATCAAACTTAGGTCTTTAGGCTTGGCGGCAAGTGCCTCTACGCACTGAGCCATTTTGTTGGCCCTTGTTAGACATCTGTGGAGAGTTAATTGAGGTCTAAAGTAATTTCATCAGCCTCCAAAAACAAAGTTTGTTTTTCCAAGCTTACAGGGCACCAGCAACTTAGAATGACCGGATTTTATGACTGCTCAAAGTACTGGACGCGCTTCCTTTTGGGAGGCTGGCTCTTGTGGCGTGGGCTTCATGCTTTGCCATGTACTTTGTCCTGGACCATGAGACATGAGTGCAAGACGCAGCTGAGTGAGCCACACCACCATTGTGAGAAGCGGGAATCTTTTGAATTCCGTAAAACAACAATAAAACCCAAGGCCACTGAGGCTCAGTGGGTGAAGGTGCTTGCCATCATGTCTAAGGACATGAGTTTGATCCTCGGAACCTACTTGGTTGAAGGAGACACTCGACTACTGTCCATTGTCCTCTGACCTCCACATGTGTGTCATGGCACGTGAGCATGCGCGCGCACACACACACACAGCAGGAAAAAATCATATTGTGTAGTTAGAAAATAAGAGCAATCAATCAATACTAGTCTGGATACCAAAAATGAGCATGCTGTGGGATCTCTTAAGAAGATGCAGAGAATGCCTGGTGGCACACATCTTTAGTCCTAGAACTAGGGAAGCAGAGGCAGGGGGATCTCTGTGAGTTCGAGGCCAGCCTGGTCTACAGAGTGAGTTTGAGGACAGCCAGGGCTATATACAGTGAGACCCTGTCCCCAAAAAAAAAAAAAAAAAAAAAAGAAGAAGAAGAAGATGATGATGCAGAGAATGTAATAGATTTTGTTGTTCCTGGAATATGCACAATGTAGAGAACAGGTATTTCTGTGAAAAAGCATATTTGAACATTGGTTTAAAAAAGTCATGACTACAGGCAGCAACCTCAAAGGCCATGATTATATACCTATACCTACGAGGGTTAGAAGACCCACTATCTCAGGTCAGACCAGTGTGTTCTTGTTATTTGTGGAAACATTTCTAAAATGGGCACGATGCACATGCTTTAAGAATATTGTGTCTTAAACAGACATGAAAGGATGCACGTGAGTACTAAAAATACAGCAACAAACACAATAGCTAGACCTGCGAGGATCCTTCAAGAAACTAGCTGAATGAGAACTAAATCATCTTTCTAAATTAAAACATACTTTTTATATGATTTAAGGTATCTATGCATAAACAAAACAACAATTACTGAAGGCAGATATATTTTTATAGCTCCCTGAGTTTTATATTCACGTTAGGAAATGAAAAGTCTGTTACTTGAATGAAACACTATTAAATAAACGGTACCCCCTCTTTATTCATGGAAACTCCTTTATTTTACCATGATGTGTGTGAGTGTCTGTGCTGTTCTCTAGGGAGGCAGGGAAGGCACCAGGGGAGACTGAATTCTGAGTCATGTGTTGCGGGGGGGGTCAAGAAGTAGGCACTAGGACTCAAGGCAGGAGATGGAAGGGAAGCTTGGCCTCTTGGAGCCCCAAGACGCAGTTTCATATGAGCAGGGGGAGAATGACATGCCAATCAAGTCCCCAGCTTGGCACGCCCAATGGAAGGGCAGTAGGGAGCCGCTGAAAGTTGTAAGAGCTGGAGTGTCGGCTCAGATTCCTGCTTCTAAAATATCGCGGGGCTGATGAGCAATAACAGGAAAAGACAGACAGAAAGAAAATAGTCAGGAGACCTTAACTTAGTGGAGAGAGTTGGGAAGAAACAGCTGGAAGGAAGCCACCAGGACACATTTGAAAAACATTCATGCAACAGAAGTGGAGGGTTCATTTTTTTTTTTTAAGGCGCTGTCTTAAGTGGGGGGGAAAAAAAAACAAAAAACAAAACCGAAGAGACCAGAAAAGACCAGAAATGGCGGTGTGAGGTGGAACACAACTTCAAAAGCTACATAGAAATGTTAAGACACGGGCAGAGTGGAAGATGCTTAAAATATGAGGACAATGACATGAAAGCAATCACCGAAGAGTAAGTTCCAAAGGCCAACTGTCGAAAACAAGAAGACAGGAAACTCCCCCAACCTCCCAAGAAGACCTGACCTCAAACTAAACCAACAGAAGTCACCACAGATGAAAATTAAAATCCACTCCTGTCGTGTGTCCCAAGTGACCTGTCAGGGGGTTGGAATTTGTTCATTAAAGTATGTTCACCGAGATAATAAAACAGTTGTAAAACAACATCTCACTAGAACTCTGCTCCGACGGTGAAGATACCCAGGGGTAGCAGCCTTCTCAAATTCACCCAAACAGATCAGGGGCATGACGAACCAAAATCAACTGCTTTCTTTCCGCATGACAATTCCCTTCTCAGACACGGTGGTGTCACAGTCAAATTTGGAGTTGCCAGGAAGAAGAAGGGAGTGACAGAAGCCACCAGACACCCTGGCTGGGACTCCGTCTCATCCCGTGGGATGCTCTCTGTGAAGAATAACACCGGCTTCTGACACAAGCCATGATAATAAGTCGCAGAGGGGATTCACCGAAATAAACATACTACAGCGAACACAGCGCTCGTACTGACTCCTCACTGGCTGCGGGGGAAACGTGGGTGGGTTCGGTAGAAGCAAATTCCAAATAATTGACAAGGAACACATGAAAGACACAAACCTGTTTTTCTCCTCAAGCCTGTGGATAAAAATGAGTGACGGGTAACTTCTGTGGGATTAGAAACGTGATCATCACCATCATTAGTGAGTTTGTATATGCGCATGTATGTGTTGTACTATTGGGGTGTGTGGGTCAGTGTGTCAGTATGTAGGGGCCAGCAGAGGACGCCGGCTGTCTTCCTGCCTTGAGACAGGCTCTTTGGTGACCTGGACGCTCACCTTGTTGGTGAGGCCAGCCAGCCAGTGAACGCCTAGGATCCACTTGTCTCCACCTACTCCAGGCTGGCGTTATAGGCATGTGCTACCATGCTCTGCTTTCATACTGTGGGAGCTGGGGATTTGGAGTCAGGTTTCCATCCTCGCACAGCGAACACTTACTCTGAGCCATCACAAAATCCCCTCTGTAGGATTTATGCACGCTGGCTCTTGGTGGCTTTGTCCTCGGGACAGTCTTTGCAGAGACCCTGAAAGTCACTTTGCTTGTCTCCGCACTATAACCAACAGAGACCAATCGTCGCCCAGTCAGGGAGGCTGGAGGTCCAAGGTCAAACGCAGGTCTCCAGGTTAGAGCTCCTCTCAGACTTGGGTGGGAAGGATTGGTCTCAGAGCATTCTTCTTGGCTTATAAAACGCCACCTTCCCTTGGTGTCTCTGGGCTCCAACTCTACCTTTTTACAGGGACATCGGCCACATTTGCTCAGGGCCCACCCCAACGATCAGCCTTTAATTTGACAACCTCTTTAAAAATCTTTTCTTTAAATAAGGTCATATTCTGAGACACTGAACGTGGACATTAGCACTTCAACATAGAAATGTGTGTGTGTGTGTGTGTGTGTGTGTGTGTGTGTGTGTGTGTGTGTATGTGTGTATGCCTGTGTGTGTATGTGTGTGTCTGTGTTCATGTCTGTGAGTGAAGATGTGCACGCACCATGACACATGGGCGGAGGTCAGATGACTACGTAAGGGGTCAATCTTCATTTTCTACCTTGTTTGAGATGGCTTGTTCACTGCTGCATATGCCCAATTAGTTGGCCCGTGAGTTTCCGGTGATTTTCCTGTCCCCACGTTCCATCTTGAGCAGGAGCACTGTGCTACCGTGTCTAGTCTTTCGTGGTTTCTGGGGATCCGAACCCAGGTCCTCACACCTGTGTATCTCCTTTACCCATAGAGCCATCTCCCAGCCCACGAACTCCCTCTGTCTTCAGGGGTGCACAGTAAGAGGGGTGCTAAGTAAGTGACAGGACCCATCCCACAGGAGACACCGTGCCAGAGGTCAGCTTTGGAAAGGAGCAGCAACAGGCATGACCCCAGGCAGATATCCTTACGAGGGATATGAAAAATATGATGTCACAGGAGGGTGTTGGTGGGAAAGGGTTTTGAAAAGGTTTATACTATTCGGTTCTCATACTGTGGATATCAGATACCCTGCCTATCAGATATTTACATTACGATTCATAACAGCAGCAAAACGACAGTTATGAGGTAGCAAGGAGATAATGTTATGGTTGGGGGTCAGCACACCATGAGGAACTGCATCAAAGGGTCTCGGCATTAGGAAGGGTGAGAACCGCTGGTTGACAGTGAGGATTACAGGGGATGTGGCCATGGGGCTGAGGTCTCGGGATGAAGGTGCTCAGCGCAGTGAAGCTGAAACTCTTTAGAAAGCTTTTAAGATGTAAACAGTAAAGCTGCGAAGTGACAACCAGCGTCACAAGCCCCTCTGCATGTCCGTCCAATACAAATCTAACGGATCCCTTCCCGCACCTTTACCTTCAGCTGATGTACATTTTTGTGCATCTTTACAAACATCTCTTGCTCCTCTCTTCTCATATAGGGCAGACATTGTAAAATAAAAAATTAGGAGTGAAAATGAGGAGAGTGGACCGAGTGGAGAGCTCTGAGAGACTGAGGTGAGAGGCACATGAAGGCCCGCCCCCGTCACTGTCCTGTGGTGATGTGCCCCCAATGTCTTCCGAGGTTTTAGGAAAAGGATATTGATAACTCTATGCAAACTTGTCTTTATATTATTTATCTTCTTCCGTTTATATCTCATATGTATTCCCAGATGGCCTTGCATTCACAGTCAATCTTCTGTCTCAGCCTCCTAAGTGCTGGATCGCAGGTGTGCTACCATCATGCTCAACAACAACTTCCAGTTTTTAAATGAGAGCAACTGAGTTTTTAAAACAAAGCAGTATAGGGCAAAGACAATTTGTCCTTGGGCCAAAAAGGGTCTCCAAGGGTTAGTCTAAAATCTCTCTTCCTAGGGTGACCTCACAGGGTTTCAAGTGCTGGCCGACAGATGCGGCGAAAGATCCACAATCTGCTGAACTGAACTAACTGTCTACACAATCGAAGTTACCCTTCAACAGTGATCTTGTCACTGGAATTCACAACTCTAGGTCATTAGTTAAAGTTTTCTCATCCAAGTTTGGGTTTACCATCTGCACCGACAAGAGAATTACTGTGTGTTCTGTTCCCTGTACATTTTGGTTTGATACCCACATGTCAGTTTTATGTCCCTTCTCTTATCAGAGGAAGACAGAAGCAAATTCCTTATTTACGGTAGAGACAAGAGCCACAGAGGGACCTAAACCAGCAAAGAGAGCCTGGCTGTTCCCAGGAAAAACACTTCCTATCTTTGCATCTCCTGGTAGTCAGAGCTCACCATAATGGAATCAGCTCCATCCCTCACACCTGGAAAAATACCTGAAATGTCACGCATGCTCCTCGACATTCAGGGAAGGAAGAGAACAAAATTCCCTGTTTTATATGATGTCAGCTTCCTCATCTTCTCATCCTCAGGGAGAACTGGGGTGATGACCAAACTGTTTTATCATCCCTGGCCTCTGTGTCTACTGCAGAAACCCTCTCCTCTCTCAGTACCTCTGGAACTCTGAATCCAAGAGCCCAATTTAGTCATTCTTTATGGGGACACTCACTTCCTAACAGTTCCCAGCAAGCCAGAGGCCGCAGGTTGTGTTCACAGTCTGGCAGTTTCCAGTTCTTTGACTCTACAACAAACATTTCAATGTTAACATGAAAAGACACCACCGGCCTCTTCTGGCACGTGAGGCTGGGTTTCTCTTCCCTAGCCCTAATGTGGTAAATATTAAGGGTCACAAGCTCAAATGTGCAGTGGCCAGACACAGAACTGTGGGGTGAATGAGATGGCAAAGTAGAGATGAGGTGTCTCACTTCTCTTTTTGACAGATTTTTCTGCCCTGCCCCCACCGCGAGACAGGGTTTCTTTCTCTCTGTAGCCTTGGCTGTCCTGGAACTCACTCTGTAGACCAGGCTGGCCTTGAACTCAGAGATCTGCCTGCCTCTGCCTCCTGAGTGTTGGGATTAAAGATATGCACCACTACTGCTTGGCTGATTTTAAAAAAAAAAAAAAAAAAAAAAAAAAAAACAAGTCAAAACTTCAAAGCCCTATAAAACAAGCCTGTAGCCAGCCAACTTCGATCCTGTGTATAACACAGCATTTTCCTGGAATTTAGAAAGTATTTTTCAAGTGAAATAGCAAAAAGATATGAAAACAAGATAAAACAAAACAAAACAAATAAAAACTCACTGAAAAGCCCTAGACATAAATGGTGGATCGACTGGGAGCCAGCACACTGCAGCAGGCCGGTGGGTATTCATGGTACCTAGTCAAAACTGTAGCTCTAAATCATGATGTCAAGGAGAGTCATGGCGTCCTCTGTAAAGGCTGATTTGTGGACTGACTTCACACCAGCCGTTCTCAGCCTCCCTAACGCTGCGACCCTTTAACGCAGTTCCTCATGGTGTGGTGACCCCCGACCATAACATTATTTCATTGCTACTTCCTAACTGTGATTTTGTTACCGTTATGGATCGTGATGTAAGTGTGGGTGTTTTCAGAGGGTCTTAGGCGACCACTGTGGAAGGGACAATGGAACCCGGAGGGGGTCACGACCCACAGGTTGAGAACCACTGCTGCTTTACCTAGCCAGCCCTCAGACTGCATCTCGAGTGAGGGCTGGCTTGGTTTCTCTGGGAAGAATGGAGGCAACAAAAGCAAAGAAAATACTCCACAGTATGGTCTGATCCGGTTACAATGGTGTAGAGACACATTGTCCCTTGTTTGTTTTTATGTATGTGTGGGTTTGTGTTATGCACGTTTTTTGTGTGTGTGTGTGTATGTGTGTGTGTGTGTGTGTGTGTGTGTGTGTGTGTGTGTGTGTGTGTGCGCGTGTGTATATGCCTGGGGAACCCACAACAGCCACTGGATCCCCTGGAGTTCCAGGCAGAGATAAGTCATAAAAACAAAGAAATAATTTATTTTTTAAATTTTAACTATCTATCATCTATCTTCTATTTATCATCTATCTTCTATCATCTATCTATCATATATCTACCATCTATCTATCTATCTGTCTGTCTGTCTGTCTCTGTCTATCTATCTATCTGTCTGTCTCTGTTTATCTATCTATCTATCTATCTATCTATCTATCTATCTATCTATCTATCTATCTATCTATCTATCTATCTATCTATCTGTCTATCTGTCTGTCTGTCTGTCTATCTGTCTGTCTATCTGTCTATCTGTCTGTCTATCTATCTATCTATCTATCTATCTATCTATCTATCTATCTATCTATCTATCTGTCTGTCTATCTATCTATCTGTCTATCTATCTACGTGAGTGTATGTGCAGGTGCCCATGGAGGTAGCAGAAGATGGCGCTGGACTCTGGAGCTGGCATTATTGGCACTTGTGAGCCCCCCCCCCACCATGTGGGTGCTGGGATGTGAACCCAGGTTCTCACGACAACACAACAAGCATCCTATAATCACTTAATGAATTGTCCAGCCCCTTCTTCTCTACATCTTACTTTTTTTACACAGGGCCTAATGCATCTCAGGCTGGCCTCAAACTCGCTATGTAGCCCCAGGATGACCTTGACCTTCTGACCCTCTTGCCTCTATCTCACCCCCATCTCCTGAGTGCTGGGAGTACAGTCTCCAGTCACCACACATCATCTGTCTGGCACTGGAGATTGATGTGTAAGCAAAACACTCCGCCAGTGAATTACATCCCTTGCCCCAGGGATCTGCTTTGCTGGTCTGAGTCTGTTCTTTTTATTCCACTTTCTACACTGTGGAAGTTATCTGTTTCTACAAAACCTCTATCGGGGCTGTCAATCACAGGACTGCATCAAGTCCGGCCAATTAGAGATTTCCATTTCCTGGATGTAATGGTTGGTCCAGACTTCAGCCCCGCCATTGAAGAGATAATCTTCTGTGTTGGATAAGGATGCTGGCATGGGATGAGAAGGCAAGCAGCAGAACCATGGAGTTCTGGAACCATACCTAAACCCTACCAATACCCATATGTCACAGACCCAGTAACATCAGAGGCCGTTGCAAATACAGAGCCAATTCTGGGTTCCTATAAATCACCTTTGCGAGTCTTGAATAATGGAAAACCATCTGTGCTTCCTATTTTTATATCAGGAGAGCATGAGTCTGATACAGTTGGTGGCCAAAACAAGCATCTGAACTGTGCAACTGTTTTCCAGTCTCACTATATATTGATAATTCACATTTGATAGTCTATACTTTTAAGTATGTCCGCAAATAATCATTTTTCTATCCCACTTCAAGTACTATTTCAAATGCGAAAATTTTTTGCATTCATTTTATAACCAATGACCACTTTCAGTTACCAAAAATTTAGAAATTATGGAAAGGCAATAAGCAGGGGACGAGGGGGGGAATTTCTCATTTTAGAAGATAAGATCAAATTAACTTGTATTCTACATATGACTGTATTTTTGCACACATGCGATGAATTAGGTAATTCAAGGAGCTGTTTTCAATATGAGCTATTGTTTAAGAAGACAAACTCCGTTTATACGTACATGAAGTCAACCCTGGTAAAGTATTAATTTACAGAGGCATGCAGGGACCTTTGCATTTATCCTCTGTGGAGAATCTTGGAGGAACCCTGGTAGTGAAGGGCACTTGAAGGAGATGGCCTTCAGAAAGACAAATGATGCTGAGGCCATGTGAGAATGTCTTCCAGCTTAGGTGTGAGTTCGGATCCCAGTGGGTCAGGGAGCACGTTCACCTCCTTCCAGGGAGCACTCTCACCTCCGCCCCCAGGAGCACCCTCACCTCCTCCCAGGGAGCACTCTCACCTCACCTCCTCCCAGGGAGCACTCTCACCTCACCTCCTCCCAGGGGGCACTCTCACCTCACTTCCTCTCAGGGAGCACACTCACCTCCTCTCAGGGAGCACGCTCACCTCTTCCCAGGGAGCCACCCTCACCTCCTCCCAGGGAGCACTCTCACCTCCTCCCCGGGAGCACCCTCACCTTCTCCTCCTCTCCGGGAGCACCCTCACCCCCTCCCCGGGAGCACGCTCACCTCCTCGTTCTCGATCTTGAGTGTGGCCAGCCGGGACTGCAGCTGCTGGTTCCTGAGCATGAGCTCTGCCTGGACCGGCTGCTGGGCGCTGACCTGGCACACCTGACGGAGAGGCAGAGAGCGCGGTTAAGACGGGCACCACCACCAGCCTCAGAAGCACGAGGGTCATTTATCGGTTTTGGGCGCGGATGTGTGTCTATGCGTGCATGTGCTCGCCTGTTTGTGTACCCCCGGAGAGGCCACCAGTCAACTTTGGGGTGTTTAATCTATCGCTTTCCAGAGGGTGCTGAGATGGTCTCTCACGGAACCTGGGGTTTACCATGTCAGCTAGGACTGACGGACTGGCTGGGAAGCCCCGGGACCAATCTGTCTTTGTCGTCCACCCCACCCTGCTCTCACCCTTGGCCGTGAGAGGTCCATGAGGCCTGACTCTTTATCTGGGGCCTGCAGATCTTTGCCCATCGAGCCCATGAGTCTCATACTTAAATGTCACATACAGGAGTCACGTCAACTCTCTCGATTCCAACGGTTCTGTTTAGAAAGGTTCTTTTTAGAATCCTATTTCTTCTTCTCAGGTGCTGAGACAGGCATATGCCACCACGCCTGGCTACGTCTTCACTTTTAACAGCCACCTTAAAGCTTCACTTTTAAGGAGATTTGGACATGAGCGGTGAGCACAAAACACAGCTAGGGCCTAGCGCTCTCAGGGAAGGGAACGGCGGTGGCAGGAAGCTTTGCTCTGTGAGCAGCAGGGCCTGAGACTGAGAGCTGCCGCCGCCGCCTTACCTTTGGAATCCCAATGAGCCCCGAGCAGAGGGTAAAGGATGGCCCAGGCAGACTGTACGGGCATTAGGAAAGGGGGTGGCGGGTGTCACAGAGCTTGCCAGCTAGGGTGTGGGCTCTGCAGCCAGGCAGATGTTTCTGCAAGCCAGCTCTGCCTTCTACCTGTGGCAAGCTGTGCGATTTCAGTTTCCTGCTCTGTAAGGAGGGGTCAGAGGACATGAGGACTCCCTAATCCCGGGACTGCTGTGAGAATGATACAATGTATACAGATACAGACCACTCAAAAAAGTGCCTTATTATTATTTTTTTTCCAAAGCCGTCTTTCAATCATGGCTGCTAGCCAGTATCAGTTAAACCACACGACTCACCACAGACTTCATAAGGCAAATTAGGTACTGGAAGAAGATATTTTGGGCAAGATTTCAATGATAGATTTGGGCAAAATGAAAGCATCATTAAAATGGCACATGAAACAAGCACCTCCTTTTTATCCTCCTTGCCACAGAAATGGTTCTGGCTGATGAAGGTTCCTTCTCATGGGGCAGCCAAACATTAGAGGCTACTGCTTCCTAGCAGAGATAGGCCGTAAGGAAGGGAACAGACCCACCCCATTAATAGATCAGTAAGGAAACTCTTACCATCTGACTGAAGGCATGTCTGTGACTTTTACCATTGTGTGTTTAGCATATCCACAATGGAAAAGGAAAACAGCAACTATTTGATTTTGGAAAGATGATGGGCAGAATAAACGTTCAGCTTATTGGCATGTGTGATACTGGGTGTGTTGGCATGGACCTGTAATTTCAGCACTAGGGAGGCTGAGGCAGGAGGGCGGCAAGTTCAAGGCAAGTTCCTGTCTTAAAAACTAATGAAAATTTCACGTTGTTATAAGAACTGCACCTATTGGAAATGCTTCAGATTTCAGAGGTCTGTGGACACGGGGATGTTAACATAGCCTTTACCGGTTGAGTGTCCCTAAGTCTGAAAATCCTAAATGCCCAATGTTCCGAAACCTAAAATGTTGGAGCAGATTTGTACCATCTCTTTTGTATTTGGGGATGAAGGATGCTTAATCTGAGCTCATCGTTTCTCATTAAGTAATTTACTAAATAAAAATAAAACTGACTAGAAACATAGTAGCACAGACATATTTATACCTATCTATATCTACCTACCTATCCATGCATCTATGATGTGTCAATTATCAATACATACTCAAACAATCTGTCTACTTATCTATCTACCTATCTATCACTGATAACATGCTCTATAAGTTTTCGCCCTGGTTTCCTCTGTTCATAGGTAATGTATGTTGCTATAATTTATGATCAGTTAAAATGGCTTTCTTCTCTTTTTTCCCTCCTTTTTTTCCTTCCTTCCTTCCCTCTAGCAGAGGACCCACATTCAGTTCCCAGCACCCACATCGACCTATAACTTCAGCTTTAGGGGACCTGATACTCTCTTCTAACCTCTGTGGTCATCGCCCTCAGGTGCAACACACACACACACACACACACACACACACACACGTACCATACTAAGTCTTTTTTCAAGGCAGCTGAGTGCGGTTGCTTTTAAATTACAGCCTCAACAGTCAGGAGATGGGGGATCAGGAGTTCAGGACTAGCCAAGGCTACAGAGTGAATCTGAGGTCAACCTGGCCTGTTTGAGACACTGTCTCAAAAGAAGAATATATGATATAATAAATGACCTATGAAGAGACAACCGACTCTTACAAAAAGAAATCAGTCACTGACCTCATCACCCATGTGAGACTGGAACTCAAACTTCATTGGTGGACAGAACGCAGCAGGGTACATCTCCATGAATCTCTGCTTGTCACTCCTTGGCTCTAAGTTGTCAACAGCATTTTCAATAATGTCTAAGCCTTCATGTCTGGAGGTTTCAAGGTTGTACTCGGCCGAGAGATACGTTCTGAGGGCTCTGTTCAGACTTGCATGGTAGCCAAGGTCGCAGCACTTGAGAACAGACAAGAACGCAGAGAGAAACGTTAATTCAAAACCGATTAAAGACCCACATGTGTGACCTGCGAGCATAAGGCTCAGAGGATCATGACACTGGATTAGACATAGGTTTCTTGGAGATGACATCAAAAGCCCATGAGCAACCAGAGAAAAATTAATTTGGATCCCATCAAAATTTATGCCTTTCTGATTTAAAAGACACTATCAAAAAAAAAAAAAAATTGAAAGGACAAACCAGAATGAGGAAAATGTTTGTAAAGGAATGTGGGTCTAGAATCTATAAAAAACTCTTGCAATTCAATAATTCAGATTGTCCAAGTAGAAGAGAAAGGCAGCGTCTCTGAACAGAGACCAGCTAAGATGAGAAATGGTCGGCGAGTTTATCAAAAGACGGAGATCATTGGTTATCGGGGAAACAGAGAAAAAGATAACTAGAGGATGCCGGTCATTGATGACTCAGTAGTTGTGAGCACTTGTTGCTCTTGCAAAGGATCAGGGTTTGATTCAGAGCACACACAACTGTTTGTTAACTCCAGTCCCAGGGGATCAGACGCCCTCTTCTGGCCTCTCTGGGTACTGCATGCACATGGCACACAGACACACATCAGGGCAAACACACACATACACATAAAATAAAAATAAATACATCCTAAAAAAAAAAAAAAAGACAATGGGAAAGCAGCTCACACACATCAGGATGGATATTCAGAGCGAGGGATGACAGCAAGTGCCAGGAAGGATGTGGATCAAGCGGAAACCTAACACTCCGTTGGTGGGAGTGAGCGGGAAGTGCTACAGTCACTTTGTGAACAGTTCCTCCAAAGGTTAAGCACACTGTGATTCTAAGACTCTGGGCTGGGGAGGGGGCTCAGAGGGTAGCCACGCGTGGTCACACAAGCAGAAGAACCTGACTTCAACACCCCGGCATACGTGAAAACCAGTGTATGGCTGTGCATGCCTGTAGTCCTTGCACTGCGTGGAGACAGAACACTTGGGAGGGCCAGCAGGCTCTGGGTTCAGTAGAGACCCTGGCTCTAAGGAATTGGGTGGAGAGTGACAGGTAATGTCTCCTGTGGCTTCCACATGCATCTACCACACACGCACACACACACACACACACACACACACACACACACACACACACACACACACGTACATATGCTTACGTGTGCACGTGGTAACAATTCAGCAAGTTTTTCCCTAGGTATAGATGTAAGAAAAATGAAAATAACTCGCACCTGAATATTTACAGCAGCTTTAATCGTAGCAACAACCCCAAACAATGTAAAAATCTACCCATCAATGGATAGATAAATAAATTGCCATATACTCATACATTGGAATAGTATTCAGCCATAGAAAGGAACAATATAAAAAAATTAAGAAAAAAAGAAAGGAACAAAATATGAATACATGTTACAACATGGATGAACTTTAAAAATATTATGCTAAGCCGGGCAGCGGTAGTGCACACCTTTAATCCCAGCACTCGGGAGGCAGAGCCAGGCGGATCTCTGTGAGTTTGAGGCCAGCCTGATCTACAGAGCGAGATCCAGGAAAGGCACCAAAACTACACAGAGAAACTCTGTCTTGAAAAACCAGAAAAAAACCCCACAAAACCTATATAAAAGAAGCCAGTCACAGAGAACTATGCATTGTATGAATTCTTTTATACAAAGTGAAGAACAGACATATCTAGGGACAGAAGATACATTAGTGGCTGTCTACTGCTGGGGGATGGAAGAACTGGAGGGGGTGATTGCTGAGGGGAGCAAGATTTTATTTAGGGGTGATAAAAATGTTCTGAAATTGACTGCAGTGACGGGTACACTGCTCTCTGAATATACTAAATGCCAACTGTAGACTTGGTGCGTGAGCAGAGCGGTATGTGAATTATACATAATAAAGCCTTCAAAAATGTAATGGCAGAAACCAGCAGTGAAAGGAAACAATGAAGAACAGTATCCGAGTTTCATTCACTCAATGCTGTGACTGATACAGCAATTTATTCAAATCCTTCTAGGAGACAAATATGCTAAGCAAGATTCCAGATTTGCATATTTTATTGATGACTTGAGACTAATCAGAATTGTTGAAGGGAACAGGCTTGAATCTGTCACAACACCCAGAAAAGCCTTCCCTCCCTCTAACTCCCAAGCATAAAATTCTTAAATAAGGAATGGTTGCTGAAGTCCTCTTATTACAGACAGAATTTGTTTCATATTCGTAGGAATTGAAGAGCTTTGAGAGAGCTGGATAGATGGTTCAGTGGTCAGGAGCATCTACTTATCTGGCAGAGGACTGGGGTTCAAGTGCCAGCATCTACCTGGGTGGTTCACAACCGCCTGGAACTCCAGCTCCAGGGGCATTCCACGCCTCTGGCCTCCGTGGGCACCTGCACTCACCTGCACATGCCTCCACACAGACACAGACACGTAATTAAAAATAAAAGCAATTTTTAAGGAAAGGGCTTTGAGGTCCCCCCGCCCCCCACCCCGAGTCTTTACTACCTTTATTTTGTACTTTAGTTCAATTCTTCATGCATCTTAAGCAAATGATTTAAAAGAAGCATGTAAGCCTGGAAATGGGCCAGCAATTACTGACAACAGAATTTGTTACATTAAAAAAAAAAAAAGGATAAATTCCTTAAAGAGGAAACACATAGTTTTAAATAGACAAAACTAGGTCATCTCCATATTGCTCTAATGAAGTCAATCAACTGGGCTTGATTCAATTCAAATCATTAATTGGCCAGGTGCCAGGGACTACGCTAGGCTCTGGGCACATTAAGGCTGGGACACAGTGAAACACTTCCATCCTCCAGGAGATGGAACTGAAGCTGTCTGTAGGAGAGGGGACACATGGGAAGCAGCCCTGGCAGAAAGAGCAGGTCCTCCAGGCTATGAGGCATCAACCAGCCCTTGCAAAGGGACATATTGAATTACAAGCACTTAGAAACAATGCCAGATGCCAGGCTGGGGACATAGCTCAGTGGCAGGGTGCTTGCTTAGCATGCCCAAGACCCCAGGTATGCTTCCCCGAGGTGTAACACAAATTTTGTCTTTCTACATTCAATGATCAAATTATTAATATCACTCCCCCCAAATTATTAAAATGGCAACTTTAAAACAAAGTTATTGTGAAATCCTGTTACTCAAAATGTGATCGACAGCAACACCTTCATGAGGGGCTTGTTGGAAATGCAGAATATCGGGCGTGGGATATGGCTCAGCAGGTATGGATGCTTGCTGCCAAGCCTGATGATCAGAGTTTTAGTCCCAGGACCCCCACACAGTGGAAGGATAGAACCGACCGCCATAGGCAGTCTTTGACCTCCACATGCTTGCTCTGGCCTGTGCTCCCACACACATGCATACAAAATCACATATAAAAATACTTAGAAAGCTTTTAACAATGCAGAATATTTGGTCCCGCCCCTGACCTATTAATTTGGAATCTGCAGTTTCAGAAGGATGCAGTGTTGAATGATTCAAAGACTGAATGATTGAGACACTTCCCCCAGAACACTCCAGGGACAGGGTCTTGGGACCCTGCCCTTTGGGAGGCGCTGTTTCCCCAACCTGACAAGAGGATTTGATGAAATATGATTTACAAAATCAGAAAAACAGCTGTGATGTCACAATGGCAAACGATACAATTGTGAAATGCAGCCATTGGATCACCAACCACCACCCATCTCCAGTGAAATCAGCTGCACCCAAATACAGAGAATGATTCATTTTGGTTAATTTGGAAACTTGAGTCTCACATGAACAAAGACCTTCTTTTATTCCGCTTGCTTCTCCCAATCCATAACGGCTCCCTACAGTTTTGTATACATCAGAGGGATTGAAAAAGTCATTCTGTCTTTCAATAACATCTTAGTGTACAAAGACACAGGTTTGTAAAGGAAATGGGCCTCATTTCTCTAATAGGTACTAGGGCTAAAAAGCAGCCCACTATTCAAAAAGGAGACAGATTCTTCTATCTGACTCTGAGGAAGCAAGGAGACCCTGCTGGCTTAGTTTATAAGTATTGATCTGGCGGGGAGAGTTAATAAAAAAGCTGTAATAGAAAGAAACAGTGGAGAATAACCTTTTATTCCTTACACAACCCGTGTTCTTTAAAAGGGGAAGGATGGATGGCAGAGAGAAAAAGGAAGGGAGGGAGGAGAGCAGGGAGAGAAGGAAGGATGCGGGGGTAAAAGGTAGAAGGGAGGAAGAAGGAAAGGAGAAGAAAGAGAAAGAAGGGAAAAAAGAGAGAGGAGGCAGAAAGAATTCTAACCCCAGCTGACCTGGCGTTTTGAAGAACATCTACTAAGTTTCCATTATTCCCCGACTTGAACACTTCACTCCACAAAATGACAAAAG
Organism: Peromyscus californicus insignis; assembly: GCF_007827085.1. Lineage (NCBI taxonomy): Eukaryota > Metazoa > Chordata > Mammalia > Rodentia > Cricetidae > Peromyscus > Peromyscus californicus. Next base: position 38,712,573 of record NW_026294535.1, read on the forward strand.
CCCCGGTCTGCTTTCTATTCCCGGTACAGCCAGGTGGATTCGGTCAGTGTGAGACCTGGCTTCACTGTGGCTTCCTAACAGGCTAGTGGAGCAGACGTGACTTAGTCACTCATCTAGACGCCGTGAAGGTTCTTCAGGACTTGCCTTCCTGTGCTCAGGAGGCTTCTGACGGGCCATCGTATTCTCTGACCCCCGGGGTGCTCATCAGTCTGCAAAGTCACCCAGTCGGTATGATTTTGTTGCGTCTGTTCTGTAGTATATCCAAACTCTAGGTTTCTCAAGCATCTTGAACTTAGAAGGAAAAGGAAAATAGGAAAGAAAAGCTCTTCAAGGTCCCCCGAGAGCAAGGCTACCCACAGAAGCCTCTTTTTTCCTCCCCTAAACTAGAAGTTGAAATGACATTGGATAAGTTAGGACTCAAGATATTTGGTTAAAGAAGGTCTCAAGTAATTCTGCGGGGCTGGTGAATTATTAATGAGATCTGAAAGGCTTCTTCTACGTAGAGAGCTGGAGAGCACATTTAATGATGAAAACACACGGGAAACCAACAAACTATTTCATTCCGACAAAGCACCGCTATTCTGAAGAGAGAACTCTCGATGAATACATAAAACTATGAACCAAAAAACTGGGGGAGGAAAGACTGTTGGAATCAAAAGTGTGCATTAAAATAAAAAAAGACCCTAAGAACTGCTAAGATCCAGCCTCCTAGGCGTTAGACTAATCATAGCAGCTAACTTCCTCAGCCCAAAGGGTTGCAACCAGTATCAGACCGAAGAGGGGACCCAAGCACTCAGGACGGGGACGAACACAGTCACTTTGTTTTGTCCCAAACACTGAGAATCAGCTGAAGCGTACAGGGTGGTATCATACCAGGTGTGAAGTGGACCCCAGCTCCTCAGAAAGCCTTTTCCTGCCCCTTCCTCTCTGCACCCCTTTTCCCACCAGACTCCACGACACCAGGAGCCCAGAGTGGAAAGAAGTCTGCCGTTCCTGCTTCCCCAAGTCATAGCCAATGACATCTGCGGGGCTGTCCTAGAAGCACAGAGGACAGCACCAGGTGCCAGTCCCTGTGACTCCTGCAGCCATGGGGCCTGAGCAGAGAGGGAGGGTGGGGGTTCCTTGTTCTCCAAGAAGTGCTCTACCTTCAGTCCTGGACTCTGGCCTCAGCCCGAGAGATGTGAGTGGTCTTTTCTCCTGATCCCTACCTTTGAATTTCATCTGTAATGAAGAGCAGTTAACGTTATTAAGATTCTGCATAGAGCTAATGTGAGCATTGAGATGGGGAAAGAGACAGAAGGGCGGTAGTCCACACCCCAGAGCGGGCAGGCAGGCGCAGGCTCCCCCCAGAGAGCATTGCTGACTGCAGGCAGGTGTAACACGCACCTCTGACTGTTACCTTTGCCATGGGTATTGGAAAAAGAATTTTCCTACCCCTCAGTTTGAGTCTTTTTGAAAAGTAGGACAAGCCAAGGACAGGATTCTAAAAAAAGCAGCTTTCATTTGCCCACGAGTGGCTTTCAAAGGGCTTGAAGGAGGTGAGTCCAGTGCTCTCATATTTACTAGTCAAGTGAGGAGAGTGGACCGCTTTGGGATTGCTGTCTCAGTGCCCTCCACAATTTTCTTCTCTGTTTATTACTTTAACCCAGAAACCATAAACACAATTTTTTTTTCCTTTGTAAGAAATAAGCGTCCCATGGGATCACGCCAGACACCTTAATTCCCACAAGCACATTTCATACACCCATTTTCCTGTCAGGGTTTCTGGGTACCCACAGAAAGCTGGCAATTCCGTTCTTGTTTGCTACTGTACCAACTGTAGCCAAACACTTAATAAAAACCAAGTTTGGAGCTTTCCCCTGAGCAACGAGAAGGTCACAGTGGCGCATCTCTGGAACGGGAATGGATACCAAGTAGGAAACAGGACCAGTGCTGCCGCTGATAGGTCTGGCTAATGAACAGCTTCATAATCACCTGTTACCTGGTGCATCTCCCATCCACCCGACTCATTTTTCTCAAGGGGGTAAAAAAAAAAATCTTTGTAACTAATGCAAATAAAATCAGGAGAAAGGAGAGAGATCAAATACAGCAGCCTCAAATAAACACAGGCCAGATGATAAATGTTACGGAGAAGACAAAGGGTCAAGGAGCAGCATGGGTCTAGGGGGAGGGCTGCCCATCTTTCATTTAGGGTGTGAAGGTGTGGTGTGTGCAGGAGGATGGACTCAACCTTAGAAAGTTCTGCAACAAAGCATGAAGCCCCCCTGCTGCCCCCGCCCCCCCAGCAAGGAAGTGCATGTGGTTCTGTAAAATGGACAGGTAAGCATAGCGGAAGCACTATGTAGATGGAACTGGGGGGCAGGATGGAGGGCAGTGGGTGCCAGTTCGTAATGGGTAACTGTGAATATCTGGCTCTTATTCTAAGGACACAGGAGGGCCTCTGGAGAACTTCAGACATGACAGCCGTGTCTGATTTCTGAGTTTTCATCCTCGGATTGTCTGGGAAGAGAATAGAGCTTTGGAGGACATGAGGGCAGGTTGTGGGAGGTACATTTCTGGAAGGCACTGGAAACAATGCAGGCCGGTGATGAGTGTCTCTGTCCAGGAGTCTAAGGTTGTCATAAAAAGTGGTATGGAGGGGGGGTTTGGGACCTTTAGGAGGAAGAGATTATGGGGTCTGTTGACCCGGTATATGGGAGGAATCAGGAAACTGGGAATTAGCCTGTGTGCTTGGGTGGAAAGCAGTAGCCTTTCTTGGGGCATGAAAAGCTAGTAAGAAGAGAGTTGCCTGTGTAGAGGGTAGAGGAGGTGGGAACAGACAGACATGAATGCTGCTTAGGGAGGGAGGTGGATTCAGAATGTCTTCACAATTGCAGGACCACAAGCCAGAGAGCTGATACACTCCTGAAACCCAGGAAGAGGACCAGGGCTGATGAGACGGATCTACGGGCCATCAGATGGTACTTAGGCGAGAGAAAATAGAGCAAGAGGCAGGAAGCTGGGACCACTCTGCAGAGGCTCTTGGCATTCAGAGCTCCAGAGGAGTATAGTCAAGAAATCACTGGAGACCAGAAACGACGACAACAACAACAACTAACAACAATAATAATAACTAACTACAACAACAACAACAACCAGTCCTCATTCCAGAAACGTATGCCCGCGGCATCAACACTGGAAGAAACTTTAAATACCCATTTCTTCAGTCCTCTAACCATTTCAGTTTTTAAATACCCCTTAACAATCACAACGGGTTAAAGCCATGCCACAATTAGTCTATATGATTGCTACGATACACTAACCCGCTGAACACGATCTCTGTGACTTTTCTAATAAGGGTTCAGGCCTGACGGAGAAATACAGTATCTCTTTCTGGCAGGTTTCCACAGATAACTCTCAATACCACTGTGTGTGTGTGTGTGTGTGTGTGTGTGTGTGTGTGTGTGTGTGTGTGTGTGTGTGTGTGTTGGGGGAAATCTGACTAATTGAGGAGACTGAACTCTGAATAAGTTGCTTTTTAATGAAGCGTAGGTCCCAAGAGACAAAAAGAGAAGGCTAAAAGCTTTAGCATAACTGATTATTCAGAAATGATAAACTAACGGGAGTGGGGGGGTCTCTGGGCTGCAATTTAATTTCAGTCTCATTCTGTATAGATGGCCAGGAAAGCGTGTGTGACAGATATCTGGATGGAGGAAGTTGGCTGGAGTAAGGGATTACCTCCTGGAAACACTCCACGAGAAAGGCTTAGCCTCCAGGCTTCCAAGTGAGCTGCAGCCTTTCTAGGGAGAAGGTAGGAGACGAAACTGCATGGAAAGAGCGACAAATAATTATTGCGGGGAATGTGCTTGGTGACAGGGGACCAATCGAATTTCATCATCGAGGACTTAGTATCTCTGAGTCCATCTCAGCAGTGTGGTCTGTCTGGAAAGAGGCCGTGGTGGCAGAAATGAAGTCTTAGACCCAGTTATTTTGAAGAATTCTAAGTTTACAGAATGGTGGATTTAATTATAGGTTAGGGAATCCTACTGCTGAGTATTCAGCTGGGCTTGGCGGAGCACAACTTTAGTCCCAGCACTCCGGAGGCAGAGGCAGGTGGATCTCTGCGAGTTCAAGAGAAGGGCTCAGTGAGGAGAGTGCTTATTGGCTGCTCAGGTCTAAGGACCTGCACCTGAATCCCTCAGACCCACATAATGCTGGGTGCAGTGATGGGCGCATTTGTAATCCCCATGCTTTTACGGCGAGATGAAACGCAGAGACACGAGAGTCCCTGGAAGCTCGTGGACCAGTGAGCCTGGCAAAGTCAGGCGGGGACAAAAGACTCTTGTTTCCAACATGGAAATCGAGGATCAGCACCCAAGGTCACTCTCTGACTCCCAACACAGGGCACCACGGCACGCTCACACCCAGACACTCTCATGCACACACACGTACACACAAACACACAAAACAGACATCTTTCAGCAAGGAAATGGCTGGGAACTTGGCATTCAAGGACAAATATGGCCTGCAGGATTGGTCTTCTGGTTATAAAAGATCTTGATTTTTTTTTTTTTTTCAGAGTAAACTGTAGGGTCTTTTGCCCTTAATATTGGAGATAGCAATGATCAAGGACACAAAACCCGTCCATTGTGAAAACAAACTATCCACGTATATGCCTTCATTTTCTAAGACAATCAATTTCTTTTGCCATAACATACATGTATGGGGTGGGGGTGGGGGCTGGAGAGATGGCTCAGCGGTTGAGAGCACTGGCCACTCTTCTTGAGGACCTGGGATCAATTCCCAGCACCCACATGGCAACTCACTGTCTATAACTCCAGTTCCAGGGCTTCTGACACCTCATGCAGACATACACGTAGGCAAAACACCAATGAGCATGTGTGCACACACACGCACAGAGCACTTGTTCTTGCCAAAGACCTGGGTTCAATTTCCAGCTCCCACATGGTGGTTCACAACCACCCTGTGCTCTACCTCCAGGGGATATAACACCCTCTTCTGACCTTCGAGGGCACCACACATGCATGTGGTGCACATACATCCACGCAGGCAAAACAGTTATACACATAGAATAAATAAATCTAAAACAAGGGATGACTGCTGTCTCGAGAGTTTCCCACGCGCTTCCTCCTACTCACCACCCCTCCTCTGCCTTTCCCTGGACAAGGATAGAAACAACACATGCAAACTGTAGAAACCGAAACATGTTCCAAGCAAAAATGAAGTGACTGTGTCCTTCCTTTGGCATGCTGCTGCTCTGTGAAGAGCTGACATTATCACCCATAAAGCTCACACTTGCTGTGTCCACACACCCCTTCAGAGTGTGCCTGGGGCCAGAGATCTCTACTCATTGCTTGTACTTAGCATTCACGTATTTTCAATCCCCCCCCCCAAAGAAAACCCCCAAACAACAGCAACAACAAAAACCAGATGCTTGGATAATAGCCAAGCTATCATATTCTTCCTCACACTATCTTTCGTACCAAAAAGTTGACTTATATTTAATACTTTATACTAAGACACCCATTTACCTCCAATACTTACTAAAGTCATGCACTCAATGACAAAAGTCATCTTAAAATGAATCCGTTGATCTCAAAAGGCACAATCAAGGCCCTAACACTGACTGAAATCCTAATAAGGCTCTAAGAGCCACTTTGTTTTGTAAGTATTGGATTTTTCTATTGTGTCAGGCATTTCTGAAAGAGAAAGATTAAACTTGCCAATTCCAATATGATAAATAAAGGCACTGCTCATTCAAAACAGAAAAATTAGCATTATTAAATAATTTTTAAGTATCCCCAAATCTTCCAATAAATAAAAAAAGATTTGAACAGGTCTATGAAAGTGTTGAATTGACTATTAAAATTTTCAGCCTTAGTAGTCAAAAGGAGGCTATTGAATTAGTTAGGGCATCATTGATATATATGCAAATCGATTAATCTTGTGCTTCAATTATATTGAAAAACAAACCAACAACCTTGATTTTCCTTTAATTTACAACCTAAGGATGGGTTTTGCTAACCAGAAGTAAATTATAGCTCAGGTGTTGCCAAGTTCCAAAATACTACATCTCAGCAAACTCCAGACTTAAGAGACTTTGGCATACCTTTATCTGTTGTAAGGGAAAACACTTAACACTGTGATGGGGAATTAGAGCCACATCACGCTAAGCTGATGTTAGCTTTGCTCTCGGGGAGTTAAACCGCAGCTGTTACACAAGGTGCAGTCGCGTCATTTATGATGTAGCCTACTGTGGAGTGGTGGCCAGCTTGAGTTCATGGAGCCTTCCTCTAAAGATCATTTTGTAGGAAATATCAAGTGGGTAGAGAAACACAGCAAAGCCCTCAACAGAGATGTGATCAGACAAATCCAGAAGCTGAGGTATTCTGAGGAGTTGCTGTCTCTTCAATAAGGGTTTTGTCCAGAAAAGACTTAATGGACATGTGGACGTGGCCCAGGGAAGTGTCCTGCACCATCCTCAATCTGGTATGATCTAGATAAAGTGGCTATGAAACACAATTTGGGGTGAGAAATGGGAATGCACCCCCTGAGGGCACTAGTGGGAAAATAAAAAAGCAGGTTAAACAGTGTATGTAAACTATGACTCCACATCTTCCTTGTCTAGCGTGCGCGTGCGTGCGTGCGTGCGTGCGTGCGTGCGTGTGTGTGTGTGTGTGTGTGTGTGTGTGTGTGTGTGTGTGTAGGGGGAGGAGGGTACAGTAAGTTTGAGGTTATTTTTTTTTTTTTCGAGACAGGGTTTTTCTGTGTAGTTTTGGTGCCTGTCCTAGATCTCGCTCTGTGGACCAGGCTGGCCTCAAACTCACAGAGATCCACCTGCCTCTGCTCCAAGTGCTGAGATTAAAGGTGTGCGCCACCACAGCCCAGCCTTTTGTAAATCTGAGTTTTATCACTGATAATCTCAGGTGCATGAGCATGGTGCTTTCATCACGGCTGGAAGCATTTTAGATTTTCCGTAGTCTATGTGTGCTGGTCCTGTACTAATAAAATAATTTAAAGTACGTATTTTGTGGAAAATCCTTGACTTTTTGTCCTATGAATAGACCTATTTATGATCATCTGTCACAGCAAATTTGTTGGATATGGGTGTGAGAAGAGATGGACGACCTGAAGATTTTTATCAAAAGGTCTCCCCTTCAATTCTCTGACTTTATAGAGATGCATTTACTGACTTCCATGCCATCTCAACTGCATTAAAGACGCCGTCTTGACTTCTCATCAGAGACAGAGCAAGAATATCAGATAGCTCAGAATGAAATGCACATTATTAAATAAACTCACACAGCAGAAAGGATTTGAGGGACCTTTGCATAATAATCAAGCAGTTTCTTTTCCACCAGGAAGGGTCAAGCTTAATGGATTTCCGGATCACTACTATATGTACAAAATGGGATCCTACAAAGTAAGCGGCCATTTTAGAATGTCCACATTCACATTGCCTTAAAAAAGTGAACCAAGGCACAGAAAAGTATTTTCTTTCATCTTAGAGTGTTCGGTTTCAGCAGATTCTGACAGCAAACCGACTTCACGTCATTTCTTTCAAACTTCATGTTTAAGTCACGTCTTTTGGGAGTTGTTCACATTTTCTAATTTAAGGTTGATCTTCAGAAGTCTAACTTTTGAAAAAAACTGAAAATCATTTCGCACATTTAACCATCATCTATTTAGAACAGAGTTAATTAGATCTGCAGGTTGAAAACATCTAAGTCTGGGGTCTGTTCACTAGGTAAAGTGCTTGCTGCTTAGGCATGAAGACCAGAGTTTGGGTCACCAGAACCCACACAAAAAGGGCAGACACAGTGTATGCCTGAAATCCCAGCACTGGGGAGGAAGATCCCTGCTGGCTAGCTGTCTCCATCACTGTTCTGTTGCTGTGAAGAGACACCATGACCAAGGCAATTCTTATGAAAGAAAGCATTTCGGTGGGGGCTTGCTTCCAGCTTCAGAGGCTACGTCTATTACCATCATGGTGGACAGCATGCTGGAGAAGTTGCTGAGAGCTACATCCTGATCTGCAGGCTGAGGGAGAGAACCTGGGCCTGACATGGGCTTTTTGAAACCTCAAAGCCCACCCCCCAGGGACACACTTCCTTCCAAGAAGGCCACACCTCCTAGTCCTGCTAATCCTTTCAAATGGTGCTGTCGTTCTCTGATGAGGAAACAGTCAAGCCCTTCGTCTTCTTCCCACGAAGTTTCCAGTCTTCAAAACACACACTGGGCGAAGGCATTTCTCTCTTCAAGCCCTTCGCTGGCTTCTTATCACCCTGAGCACCGAGTCCAGACCCTTCACTGTCTCAATGACCGTGATCAGTCTCACGCTGCCCTCGCCTCCAGACACTTCATTTTCACTCACTCTGCTCCAACTAGATCGTCCACTTTCAGTATCCCATGAGCACCTCGTGCTTACAGAGAGCGGCACATCCATCTCCAGCACAGACGTCGGCCTCTGTAGCTTTTCCCCAGCCAGTGCTTCCGTGGGAGGGATTCCGTCCTCATATTGGGTGCTGTGCGTCCTCAGATTGGGTGCTGTGCGGCTCTCAGCTTACTTCTTGGCTGAAATATCAAGCCTTTTCCCAGGAAAAAAAGAGCACTCATGGCAATATCTAACATTTCTTTTTGCTTGGTTGACTTGAGACAGGGTCTCACTATGTCACCCCGACTGGCTTGGAACTCACTATGAAGACAAAACTGGCCTCGAATTCATGGAGATCCACCTGCCTCTGCCTCCCTAGTGCTGGGACTAAAGGTGTACGCCACTGTGCCTGGCTATCTTATATTTCTTTACGGTACCATCAGTACTTATTTTAAATGTGTACACACCACACACACACACACACACACACACACACACACACACACATTTATAGTTTGTCTCTCAACACATAATTTAAAGAGCACAATGCTAAGGACTTCGTTTTGTTCACTGATGAATTCCCAGTGTCAAGAATAATGTTGGAGGGAGGTTATGTAGAGCTCTTTAGCCCCAATCAGCACTATTCGATGTACACTAAGTACTTAGCACAACTGACTTAAGCACTCAGCACTTGGCTCATGAGTGTTTAAGCACTCAGCACTTAACTCATGGGTGTGTAACATGTGGGAGACTCTGGAAACCTTGCATGTGTTTATATACGCGTTGCATATACTTATATTGATTTATATCGGCATATACTTATGTGTGTATGTATCAAGGGACTGGGTTGTAGTCAGTCAGCTGTGAGGTGTCTGGTTTGCTCCCCGGCACCGACAAATAATAACCCCAAACCAACCTGGAAAAGAAGCACTTGAGGCTGGTTGGTAGGGCTGGGGATCAAACTCAGGGCTTCACACATGCTAGGGTAATGGTCTACCCATGAGCAATATGCTAGGGTAATGGTCTACCCATGAGCAATATGCTAGGGTAATGGTCTACCCATGAGCAATAGCCCCAGCCCTAGTAAGTCGGTTTGAGCTGATACCAACAGTTAGAGTGGTGCTACGGCATAGTTTGAAAACCGTATTCTGCCCTTTCTGGCTGAGTCCACCAGGACAACAATTTGCTCTCACGGGCTTTTTTTGCAATTATGCTTTATCATGTGCATCTCACAGCTGATCCTGTCAAGGTATCACGCATGGTTAGCTTGGAGTTTTGTTTTTTCTGAGCACGGCATAAAAATGCATTATTCCAATAAACGATGGCATTTTTTCCCTCATTAACAAACGATAGTCACTGTACATAAACCTTCAAGTACTTACGTCGATTAGGTCGGAAAGGTCGTGAATGTAGTACTTGAACACCGAGGCGTTGGTTGCTTCAAGTGTTAGGAGATACTCGTTCCGCGCTTTAATCGATTTCAGCTTATTTTCTGAATATTTTGCTTGTCTCTGGTAAGGAAGAAGACACAGGGATCAGGAATGGAAGTGAAGTCATTTTTAATAAGACAGAAACACATGCGGGTTTTCATTAATCTAAGCAATTTCTTCCATATATAAAAAATGATCCTTTGGGTCTTTTGTGGAAAGTACATTTCGAATGTGATTTAAATAACAAACTAAAGTTTCCCCGGCTCTGGGAATAACAACAATGCATTTGGGCTCCGGGCCCATTTCCACCGAACTCCCTTTGTTAATATCCCAGTTCTCCAGATCTGTCCTGAATACTTGGCATTCACCACGGAATGATGTCCAGCTGTTATGACATAATTTCATGTGTCTTAACATCCTTGGCTCCCCCGGGAGGAAATGCATGTCTTTTCATAGTAATTCACCATGTGTGTCTATCGCTGGTGGATCAGGGCTTTTTAGGACTGCCTTGTCTCCTCCGATGAGGAGCCCAGGGCTCTGCGATGCATTTCCAAACCTACCTTTTCCTTCATTTTTTCAATTTTCTTCACAGAGCTGCGTCTCTGGTGCTTCTCTTCTAGCCTGATGTGGAAGACGGGGTCACCCGACCTCCCGATCTGCTTCTCCTCTTGCTTCTCGGCTTCTTTCAGCTTGCTCTCCGCGCTGATGCTCTCGGCGTGGTACATGTGGTACGTTTTCATCACCTGTGAGAAAGAGACCCAGATTGTGAGAAGATGTCTGCCTGAAGCTTTCAGAGTGAACGGGACCATTATAAGGTGTGTATGTTAGAAACCACCACCTTCCAACTGGCGTGGGGCAGGGGTGGGGTAAAGCCAGACTGTTAGTCAAACAGATGAATTTTGGCTCCTGCTTCTGTAGAAACCAAACAGATATGCAAATTCACCTGCCGGGAAGAGGAGCTTAGGGGACAGTCTCTGATGAAAAAATGATTTGCCGGGGCTCATGTGCGCTTTTCAACGTACGCAAAGTGTTCTTCCATGCAAAAGCATGCTCCCCCAAATCTCTTCTGCATTATGAATTGGCAACATAAGCTATCTATTCACGGATAAGTTTGAGTCTAACTGGAATTCCACATTAGTACAATATTTACTGGATTTTTATGAAAAAAATATATTTTTCAAAATACCAACATAAATACTAAGGCTCATATATAGATAGGTTTAGTATAAAGATGGTTTTTCTAATTACAAAGTAATACTTTATAATCATCCTAGAAAAATAAATGATACAAAAAGGAATTTACAAAACAAACAGAAATCAATAACAACACTGTGAAGATCTGGCATATAGTCAAGTCTCTTTCCTTTCTACATATCCTTCACTTTAAAATACCACATATTATCTCTCCAGTTGAAATTTGGGATCAACCAATATATATAATTTTAGTGTGTTTTAGAATAAATATTTTGTGGTGTAGTATTTGTTAGAATGTGTGTGTGTGTGTGTGTGTGTGTGTGTGTGTGTGTGTGTGTGTGCGCGTGCGTGCGTGCACGCACATGTGGAGGCCAGGGTTGGCTGTTTTTCTCTCACATGCTTCCTACCTTTATTCTTTGGAGACACAGCCTTTTACCAAACCCCAAATTCAGTGATTTGGCTAGCCTGACTGGCCAATGAGCTTTAGGAATCTTCCTGACACACTCCTCACGGTGCTGGGATCCCAGGATTCCCTTCCATGGACAGCTTCTTAAGATTGACGTGGGTCCTGGGATTCTGAACTCAGGTCTTCACTGACTGAGTCATCTCTCCATCTGAATCACCAAAGGTACTTCTGAAATGCACGTTTAAGGCTGTACGGAGTTCCTGAGCGCATGTACCATACCTGACTAACTCGCTACTGTTGGCCGTCTCAGGAATGGGTTACACTAAAACCCTTCATGTGTACACAGTTTTACTTCTTTTCTTGGGAACGACACACACAATTAGTATGCTAGCAAAATTCAGGAATAAATGAAACATGAAAGTTTTATAGTACATCTTCTCTGTGGATGTGATAAACTCACATACTAAATCTTCAATTATTAAAAGCTTTGGGTATATGATCACTACAAGAACATTCATGAACACACTTGGGTCACCTAGGGCAATTTTCCTAAGGAAAAACTGTAGTGTTCAAAAAAACATGTGCATATCTTTGTGCGACTTTGAAACACACTGCTAAGTTTATACACTTTAATTAAAAAAATAAAACCAAGCTGATCAATAATCTCTTAAAGTACTCCAAATAGCCTAGATATTTAACAAATATCTTCCTGGATAATAAAGGTATGTGTTACTCTTTAAATTAAATTAAAAAAATACTACTATGTGTTGTGTTTGTGCGACTGCCCCAGAGGCTAGAGACACTGGCTCGCCCTGGAACTGGGGCTCTGAGCAGGTGTAAGCGATCTTTCATGGATGCTGAGAACTGAACTTGGGTCCTTTGCAAGAGCTGGAAGGGCTTTCAACTGCTGAGCTATCTTTCAAGTCTTGGCGTTCACTCCTTTCATAAAATCTATTTATAATCTCCACGTTCCTACCTACAGGAGAATAGTAGCAGTCAAATTCTAAGAAAATTTCCCTGAAAATGTCAGTTTCCCCATATAATTTTAGTGCTATATGCAGGGTTAGGTATCTGGGAAAACTCCGAAGGCTTGTACTTGGTGTACAATTATATTTGCTGAGAGAAACACGTAGGTGTGATGCTCCAATGCAACCCAGAATGCCTGTATGAACAGAAGGCAGATTTTCTTTCCCTCACAAGTAACGAAGCTATCCAGATTCAATTTCGTAACTAAAGTGTTGTCGTTAAGACGTTGAGGTAAAAGTAATGTTTTGAAGTAATAAACGCTCCTTTCCTCATTTGGAAAGATGAGTTTTAAAATCGACTGGAACCTGGATGTATCATTAAAATAAATGAACTCATTTAAGCTGCTATTTCTCTAGGCTGGCAGAAAAGGTAGGATGCGAACACTTCACTGAGGTCCCACAGCACGCACTCGGGATGACCATTCGGAAGAGTAAAGCCTGGGGCTGATGGAGAGAGTCTTGCTCTCATCAACTGTGATTATCTTTTTAACCATGCAGTCAGTACCGAGTAAAGCTTAACAACCGCGCAGTGGCGGCTTCTGTGGAACCATGTGCCATTGGAAAATTGTCTGTTTTCAGTCGGCACTGGACCTGGAGGAAGTCTGGTTGGCCACTCCAGTTTAAAAGCAAAGAAAACAGCAGCTGGGCAGCTGGGGAATGAGAAGGGAGTTATCCTGCAGCTGGGCAAACAGCGAAGCCAATGAAGCTACGACACACCTTGCATTTCAAGGCTGGGCTCTGTTTATACTCCCTGCCTGGAGCAAAGCCACATACCATGTAGGCCCCAGTGCCACTTACATCTTAAAATGACAGGGGAAAAAAAAATAATTCCACACATGGACACATACTCCACTCTCAGAAACTGCTTAGCTCTCTACTTTCCCGGCTAATACCAAGTTAGAAATAACAACATCCGCCCCAGCTGGATGAAACGGCAGCCCCGGCAGCGCTGGGCATCTGAGAATTTCTTTTTAATACGCCACTAAGAAAGAGACCCGTCTTCGTAAGTCGTGTGTTACTTGGCTACGGGGGGGGGGGGGGGGGGTAGATTAAGCACGTTTCATTTGCACAAACTGAGTCTAGCGCACAAGTAAGTAGACTAAGCCTACTTCTAGGATGGTGTGTGCTAAAAGGAGCACACTTGAGTCTGAACTATCACGAGATAGCATGAACAGGGGCAGGTATCTCACCGTAATGGAGGTTTAGTATGATAGCTCAGGGTTACTTTACTTAGTTCAATAAACGACTTTCTTTGTTTGGTTTTCCAGTCTGACTCAGGATTGCCACTCTTAAGTGTTAAGTGTCAGGGTGAATGGATTTTTAAAAAAAGATGAGAAAAAAAATATCCCCAAAGTCTTTTGAGAATTCTAATTGTGGATAATGAACACAAGCACAAATTTCACGGTTCAAAATGTAAGTGGACAGAAGTCAAATGTGTCTGTAGTTAAAATAAAACAGCACGGAGCCCTCCTGTTTTTCAGAGAGAAAAAAGAACTTTTATATTTCTGAGGTGCAATTGGAATAGGTTCTGCAAGGAAAACATCAGCTTTTCCTTCTGCTAATGCAAACATATCCTCTGCATACCAAATGACCCCGTGGACATACACCTATTTAAATGGAGTCTCAGAGCACATTTTCCTACTTGAATGCTTTTCTACTAAAAGTTCATGCATAATTCTCCAATCAGTATCCTCAAGTTACCATTCCCGAAACTGCAGGAAAAATACAGTCCAGTAGAAGGATATTCTGACTGAGAAATGATTTTTGTTTCTATGTTTTTGTGTGTCAGTGTGTGTCCGCCGTGTGTGAGCTGTGTACAGCATGTGCAGGTGTACTTGTGGAGACCAGAAGAATGCACACAGCATGTTCTATTACTTCTCCCTTCATTTTTTTGAGACAGGGGAACTGGACCGGAAGGCAGCAAGTCCCAGTGGCCCTTCTGTCTCCGCTCTCCCACAGTGCCGGGGTTACAATTACATGTGTGATCACACCTGAGCTTTTACGTGGGTCCTGGGGATTTTTTTCTTAGGCCTTAGCCACTGAGCCATCTCCCCAGGCCCACGTTACATATGTTTTTGTGACCCTGGGAAATTTTACATCAGAACCTTTGCACAGATACTGTTGATTTTTTTTTTCTTATTGAAAGGCCCATGCCACGTAACTGATACCAGCCTTGTACTTTAAATCATAGTAACTAAAATATCTGTGCTATATTTTAATCTTCTATATAAGAAGTTATCACACATCTGAAGTGATGTGTATGCTGGGGAAGGTCAGTGGGTTGAAGCTATGGTTTCTACTTTCTGATTTCTGGCTCAGACGGTAGAGACACAGATAGGAAGGATGGATCACCAATTACTCAGGGTGGAGACTATTAAATACCCTCCCACTCAACGTACAAAGTTATTGCAGAGTCCACCATCACTAAACTTTATTGAGGATATATGTGTATATCTCTATTTACAACATAAACACCATCAATTCTGATAGGTGCACACACACATATGTATTTAGCCTACTGAGCACTATAAAATCCTTGCTACCTGCTAGACACGGTTCTAAGCGCTTTGCTAATTCTTCTAGTCACTCTTTGAGAGGTACATTTATTTTCCTCCTGCTAATATTTCAACCCATCTCTCAGGCGAGCTTAAATCCTGTTACCTGATCTATGGGTGGAAACCCCCTTTTCTTTCAACTATCTCAACTTCCATATTGATAGCACTCACGCTGCCTGCCATGCGTTAGAGTTCCATGTGCCATCCAGTGTCTTGGCTGATCTTGTAGAATCAGGTAGGACGCCAACAAGAGAACCCTATGTGCCTTCAGATCCTTAACTCTACTTCAGACACAACGTAGATGATGGAGACACTGGATGAGAAACAATGAAGGGTGGGAGCTCATTTCACAGCTTGCTCTTTCATTTAACAAACACTCACTAAATGCCTCCGATATGTCTGGATCTTTTTTCATCCTTGGCATCCAAATTAGCACACTATTAAACACCTGTGATTAGACCAGGGTTAAGACAAATAGTTCAAAAACCATCTGTGAAACACAGTGTTAGTTACTTTTCCGTGGCTGTGATAAAAACACCACAATTTTTAGGTGCATTATGGGAAAGAGAGTTTAATTCTGCTCAGGGTTCTACGGTGGTACCGGGAGACACACCAGCATGTGTGCCGAGCATGCATGGTGGCAGGGACAGGGGTCTTAGGGGTCACACTTTTAACCTCCAGCACAAAACAGAGCGGGGAGGTGGGGGTGGGGCGAGGCAGCTCATGCCCATGAACTGGAGGTGACCCAAAGCTTTGGACCCCCAAAGCTGACCCCCAGTATTATACTTCCTCCGGCAGGGGAGCATCTCCCCATAAACTCTCCAAATAAAGCCACCAACTGGGGACCAGGTGTTTACAGGCCTGCACCTTTGGGACATTTCTCATTTAAGCCACCACAAAGAGCTAGTATGGGAATTTGGGGCCCCTCTGAATAAAATGTGCACTGGCTTGGCAGGGGAAGATGACGATATCAGGTATGTTCCTGACAGTATTTCCTAACTCCACAGCCGGCTGTTTTACTACCCATCGGTCACTAAAAGTTCTGAGAAATGTGTTTCAGCATTCCATGTCAACTGCTTAAGGTAGAAGCCTTTTTTTTAAAAGCGCGCGCGCGCACACACACACACACACACACTCACTCATACAGTCTCACATACACCACACATACATATTCACACGTAACATACTCATGCATGCACACACACTCATACACACTCACATACTCATGGACATATACATATTCACACACACACTCACTCAATACTCACACTCAATACACACACACACTTTCACAATACCACACATACACATTTGCACACACATTCACATGTAATACACATGTGCACACACTCATACACACTCTCATATACTCACTGATACACACACAATACTCATACATTTACACACTCATGCACACACACACACTGACACTCAATACACACTCAGACACAATCACACACCCATACACATATACATACACTCACTTCTCTCTCTCTCTCTCTCTCTCTCTCTCTCTCTCTCTCTCACACACACACACACACACACACACACACACACACACACACACACGGCTCCAATTATAACTGAGTTTCTACAAGTCATCACCTTATGAGCACCACCAGGGTGGGACCACAGCTGTGGAAGCCCATCACTGCTGTTTCCCAGGGAGCACTGAGGTTCAAAGTGAAGGACAGACCACTGAGACACCTTCAGCTATATCAGAAACCACAGCATGGGAAGCCTGGACCCTCCAGGGGCTCAGGGAGCTTCATCCTCTCCTTCTACTGTGGCCTCCACCCAGCCCTGATGATGCCAAAGACTTACTGGAAACCAGGGTGACAGCAGCTCCCTCTAAAGGGACACTTGGCCCACTGTGTGCCATCATCCCTCTCTCCTGTGATCTCTAGCCTTCTTGCTCTTTGGGCCAACCTTGGTAAGGACACAGCTTTGGGGCCAGGCCGACCTGGACCGGGGTTCCAATGCTGCCACTGCTCAGCTAGGCAGGTTTGTTAAGTTCCCTGTTCATCCTTCATTAAATTCTATCCGATCCTAGTCCATCCTAATGTTCATTCATTCTATCATGAAGTGGTAGAATGCACAGAGCAGTGTGGGTAGCCCTCCTCCCTTACACTTTCCAAGACAAGGTGTAGGGCAGTGGTTCTCAACCTGTGGGTTGTGACCCCTTTGGGGGGTCGCCTGTCAGATATCCTGCATATCAGATATTTACATTACGGTTCATAACAGCAGCACAATTAAAGTTATGAAGTAGCAACAAATCCTCTTATGGGTTGGGGGCCGGCTCAACATGAGGAACTGTGTTACAGGATTGAAGCATGAGGAAGGTTGAGAACCCCTGCTGGAGAGGGAAAGAAAGGTAGGGGCTTTGGCCCACGACCCAGCTTTGAAGCAGAGAGGCACAGGCTGCCGTCTCTTGGAGGCGGCGGAGAAATTTGAGGCACCACAAACACAGGTCGGCAGAGGTGTTTCGGATCGTTTCATGCTGACAGCCAGGCCAGCCAAAACCTCTTCAAAACTCATACACACACCAGCGAGGAAGCTCCAGGAGATGACTGCATAGACATCTACAGGGTCACACAACATGTGAAGTCATAAAAGCTCCCTCTGCAGTGTACATCCCACAATCAGCCCTCCTTCCCCCGACATTCAACATATGGTAATAGTTAACTATGAAACTAAGTGGACATTAGACCAGGGTGTTTTTTAGGGGGTGTTAGAGTATGCTGGCTCATATTCATCTACCTAACAGCTATTGATCACCCAGATTCCAGGGCTGTGTGAGGCTTGAGGCCAGAGAGGAGCCGATGGGGCAGGCACAGGCAGGCCGACTCACACTGTAAAGCTAACAGGAGCCTCCCACGTACAAAAGTGGGAGTGGCCAGTGTGGGCTGAACGGGAGGTAGGTGGTGAAGGAGTCTCGGGGTCCTTTTTAATTAGTTTATATTTAACTCTGGAAGCCCATGCAGGAAAGTCAGAGGAAAATGTTTCACTTATGTAAACAATATAAAGTTTGGGGAAGCCAGCCCTCAACATGAATGCTAGTCAGTCCCTATCTGTAACATAGCTCTCTCACTCCATCCCTACCTCCCATTCAAGTCCCGCTGTATTAGTGGTTCTCTACCAGGGTGTTGAATGACCCTTTCACAGGGGTTGGCTAAGGCCATCGGAAAACACAGATATTTACATTATGATTCATAACAGTAGCAAAATGACAGTTATGAAGTAGCAATGAAAATGATTTTATGGTCGGGGGTCACCACAGCATGAGGAACCGTATTCAAGGGTCACAGTCTTAGGAAGCATGAGGACCAATGCCCTAGACTGTATTTCCCTTTATGATTTGTGGCACCAAGGCTAGACAGGTTGCTGGTGGCTATGTCCCAAACAACTGGTTAGGAGAACTGTCATGGTGAGCTCTCGTAAATCTACCTTCTCTTCTTGAGCCTGCATGCCTCTTTCCAGGTTAACAAAAGCAATTTACAAAAGTATGTATTTTCTAAGTAAAATTTATAAGAGAGGTCACTGGGCTATGAGCTCAGACTCATAAGATAGACTGCCCGAGTTCAAATCCTGATGCTCAGAATAAATGACACACTAAATGATGCCATTTAGATTTCCAACAGAGAACAAATACCTGGAGAAACAAATGCCCAGATGGTCTTTCCTGGGGAGCCTTCTCTCTCAAGATTGGACCCACCAAAAGGGAACACACTTGCCTTTCATCTTCTTGTTATTTCATTAACCAACAAGATAAAATTCCTAACACAGAAGAATGGACGGGAAGTCAAACATCACACCAGAGCGCGGGTGACCTTCGCCCCACGCTGTTATCTGCAGGCTCATTCAGCTCCTCCAGAAACCACCTACTCCGGCTCCAAAACTGCACACAGCCTTCTGTCCCTCCTCCTCTAGGATGCTGTTCAAGTTTCGGCTTGGAACTCTACATGTGGCTCTAGTGTGCATGCATGTTAGTAAGTTTACATGCTTCGTTTGGATTTTCTGCTAATCATTTACTATAGGCTTGCTTTATAGATTCGGATCATTAAACTTCAGGGAGGGGAGGGTTGAAAGATTTTCTTTTTGTCCCTACATTTTCTTTTTGTGCCGCAGCGTCTTCACTGTTAAGTAAAATTGCAATACTGTTCACTGTGCGGGGCTGTGGGAGGATTGCATGCGATGCGTTCACCAACAAACAGCATGAAGAAAAACTGACGAAAGAGCCCACAGCAGATGCCAGCTGCTGACGTTTGAAGAAAGTGCCATGAGATGACTCATTTTAATACTATGCCATGACGTCTCCACAATTGGGGGAGGGGGGGTGATTATTTCCAAAGGGGCAAAAGAGGAAGGCGAGAATTATCTCCATCAAGTGCATGCTAAAATTTTTTTTTTTTTTTTTTTTTTTAGCAATTTTACTCTTTTGAATGAATGAATGAACAAGTGGAAACAATCTTATCGAACAATCAATAGGATGGAAGATCGTCTGCGAAGCTGGTTTATCAGAGAAAACTTATCGTGCACCACGGCTCCAACGACATGGACTCAGCAGCACAGTCTGACTTTATCATCCAATTACACTTAGAAGTCACACAAATGACATCGTCTGGTACTCCAGACCCCACTGGTGAGGGACGGCCAACTGATGGAGGTGCAGAGAATAAACAAGATATAGATAAGACAGAGAGCCCACATGCAAAAGGAGCCACAAGGCTTATAAAAGTTATGAGAGTAATTACATTCGGTTCAGTGTAGCGTTAAGGACTTCATTTTCGGAGTAATTACACAGGGCAGCATTTTTAATGGAAAGAACTGGTCTGTGGAACAGTAGTTGTGGGCTTGCTACTTGTGAGGCTACAAAATTGCTCTTAAACTTCAGCCTTCGTGACTCTTGTGGGAGGCTTCATCTGTGAGAGAGGACCACACAAGGTCTCCCCACAGTACCAAAGTTAGGAAGCTAGTCAAATCAAACTACCTCAGACCCTTTGCTAAAGAAAGATTAAGTGCAAAAAAAGGATGAAGTCACTTCTGGTGCAGAAGGCTCTGTCAGAAGGAATGGTAAGTAGAGCTTCTAACAATGGCTCTCAACCTGTGGGTCACAACCTTTAGGGGTCACATATCAGAGATTTACACTATGATTCATAGCGGTAGTAAAATTATAGTTATAAAATATCAATGAAGTAATTCTACCTTTGAGGTTCACCATAACATGAGGTTGAGGCATTAGGAAAGTGGAGAACCACTGTAAGGAGAATAAGATAAAGCCTAGAGGTCATAGAGGAGATGACATTGAGGAGCAGTGTAGACTCTCCTTAACCTAAGTGTGGGTCTGTCCCAGGAAGTGCATCATTGCCAATAAAATATCCTAAGTCTAAACGCATTTAAGAAACCTGGTCGAGTGGACAGCATCACTTCTATCAGGGCTCCCTTAAAGGTGGTTAGCACAGTAGTCTACCCTGAGGCAAAAAAATCATCTAACACAAAGCTGATTTTATAATTTAGGGTTGTGGGACAGATGGATGCTTTGAAGACACAACAGCGTGAGAAAACAAAGCAAGCTATAAAAAGGTGTTGAAAATAAATTGCAGAGAATTGGATGTTGTCTGTCCCAGCTTCCCTTCTGTTATGATTGAACAGTCAGACCAAAAATCAATTTAAGGGAAGAAAGGTTGTATTAATCATCTACTTCCAGGTCACAGTCAAGACAGGAATACAAGACAGGAACCTGAAGCAGAAAGCGTGGGGAACACTGCTTTGCTGGTTCACCGTCTGGCTTGATTACGTGTTCATGCTGACTTTGCTTTCTCACACAGCCCAGGACCACCTGCCTAGGGATACTACTGCCCACAGTAGGCTGGGCCCTCCTGCAACCGCCGATAATCAGGACAATCCCCACAGACGCTCAGCCAGCTCCTCAGTCTCCTTCAGATAATGCTAGACTGTGTTAACTTGATAAGTAAAGCTAACCAGAACACAGTTCCTCCGAATAGAGTGGCTGACGCCAGTTTGGTTCACTACTCCTACCCATATTGCTAGAAATGGACTTCTACAATCCTCAAGTCAAAAAATTCGAAGTGAAATCATTGTAAGTCAGGGGTTCCCTGAGTATGAAAATCATGGCCATGCTTGTATTTTTTTTTCCCCTCCTAGAGACTGGATGCCTTTTTCCCCTTGCCAGGGAGTGTTCCTGAAGGGCTTCATAGCCTCAGATATTCCAGGGTGGGAGTGCTCCCTGCTCCTTGTGTGCATTGTGTGCCCCAGGCACAGCTTTGCGGAGCTGTGCTGGCTCATAGCTGGCTCCCTTACAAAGGACATGGGTGGCCGAACAGAACCCGTTCGGCCTTTCTGACTCTAAAACGCTGCTGAGTTTGAGTCCAAGATTTCAGACAGTGGCAATCATTGTATGGAGGAGCATACATGGATCAGTCGCTGTGATAAAATGCCAAGTAAAATGGTGTGATTTGGGCTACGGTTTCATCCAGAGGGACAGAGTTCATCATGGAGGGGAAGGGTGGCAGCAGGCATGGCGGCCGGAGGAGAAGCCAACAGGTCACATGTCACTCACAAGCACGAAGCAGGGAACTCTTAAAGCCCATCTCCAGGGACATACTTCCTCCAGCAAGGCTGAAACTCCTGGAGCAGAGCACCCACTGGGGACCAAGCGTTCACACATCTCAGCCTACAGGAGATGTTCTCAGTCAAACCAGGACAATAAATACTTCCCAGTAGCTAAAGACATGTTATTATTTTTCATTGTCAGGGTTGATGGTGGATACATTTTAGCCCAAAAGAAAAGCTGGTGTAACAATATACTAATTATCTCCCTCTGCCTCTGCTGACTTGAGCCAGGAAGAGACCACCACTCTGTGCCCGGGGGGTACGGGGTTTCTTTAGGACCCTCTGAGGGTTCTGATGCTGTAATTCATCTACTTTGTTTCACAGATCCCATCCAGAAATGAACAATGCTCCTGCTCTGCAGGCTGTCTTGCTCGCTGCTGTATTGATGAACCTTCCTCAGGGATATCTATCATTCTGGCGACTTTAATTAGCTCCCAAACTGATTATTGATCAATCATCAGGGGCTCATTAGGGAGGGAAGCCCAGAGTTCTTTGGCAGTGAGGGGCTGACATACAGAGATGAGATGGGCTTCCGTTTTCGACTGCTACATTTGAACAAAAGGGGACTGTTAGTCATGCGCAAAACGCTAAACTGAACAATAATTTTAAAGTGTTAATATTAATTACAATTAGTTACAATAAGACTTTGCCACGTTAATAAAACCGTTTAGTGAAAAAAATGGGTAATGTGGCTTAGAAAGGATAAATTATTTCAGGCATCATTAAAAAGAAAGTGTTTCTATTTGTAACAAGAGAAAACTGTACTTATTAATCTTAATCTGAGCTTGAGCTACTTTCAACAGTTATTAGGGGCGGTTTCTAATTGAAGGCTTTGAGTCATGGGCAAGGGCAATTGGGGCTATTCATCGCCAAGGGACTCCTGACGAGCATGCGTACTCAGCAGAAACTGCTCAAGCCCCCCTTCCTTGCACCACAGAGAATCCTTGTCCTACGACTTTATTAATATATGACTTCATCGTGTTGTGATGTATGTTAGGCAGCATATATACGATAACACATGATGTTTTATTCTTGTTTCTGTTATTTTTTTAGCACACAAGGTAGTTTTTTTTATAAGTACAATAAATAATACTAAAATCTGTATTACTTTAGAAGTATTGGAGATTTCTCATATGAAATGCCATTTTACCTAAGAAACTCTTTCTTCAAGATTATTTCCCCTTTTTTGCTTCTTAAGTATTTCATTGTAGATGGGTACAGAGGCAGGGCTGGAGATTTTTGTAAAAAGCCCAGCTCATTCAACATTCATTTTAAAATCACAAATTGGCCAACAGTCTCACAATCCCACAGGGGCATGGAGTTCCCTTCAGTGGCAATGTGCTTTTGCTCACACATCCCTTCTGTGTGGAATGTCTCCCCCACCTGTCCTTTATCTCTAGAGGAAGGTGTTGGTGTCTTCGGGAGGTCTCTGGAAGGGAGGCATCTCTGCAGTCTAGCACCTAACACCATACACAGGAAAATCCCACACCAGCCTGATTCAGCACCACCAGGGCAGTATGCAGCCACCCATGGCTCCAGGGACTTTCATGTTTGCTGAGAGGCTCCCCAAGTCAGTCTGTGCATATGACCTGCATGCAACAAAGACAACCCTGTAACAGTCTTAGAGCTCAGGCAATAACACCTTGAGTACCTTCCATTTAACTCAATTAGGGCACAAACTCTGAGATTTTGGATGAATGGAAAATAATTGCATTCTCTAAGTCCTGTGATATTACAAATCAGAGCCTTTCTGCACATACTTTCAGCACAGATATCCCCTATAAAAACAAGCACACTGTCTTAAAGACTGTTCATTCTATTTCTGAGTGAATTTGATAATTAATCCAGGAATCAGGCTGTCAAATCCAAAGCTTAGTCTCGCCTCTTAGCTTTGGCATCCTTAAGCCAGGAATAAGATAAAGTAGAGAGAAGGATATTCTGGCTACAAAACAAATGTAGCCCAAAGCTCTTGAAATTGTAGCCAGCACAGTGGATGCTTAATAAATACTATTGCAATTAATAAAACATCTCACCTTTCTTTCATATCTGCTGTGGCCCGACTGTCTGCCTCCATGCAAATTCATATTTTCGAATCCTACCTCCCAAGGTCACGGGATTAGGGGGACGATCTGGAGTGATTACGTCATGGGGAGCAGGGCCGTCATAAATGGACCGCTGCCTATACACGAGGTCTTAGACTGGCCCTGCCCACCACACGAGAACAGTGTGAGGTGCTGTGAGCTAGAAAGAAAGGCCAGGAGGCACTAGCCGGACAGCGGAACCTGTGCCTGTCATGAGCTTGTACTGCCTTCAGCCCTCAAGCTGTGAGAAATGAGTTTCTGAGGCACCAGAGTTCTGTTAGAGCTGACCAAACGAACTCAGCCAGTTACTACATTACAAGAGCCCTAAGCCAGGCAATGCTCACGTGTCTGTACCTACACACCTGGGAGAGGCTGGGGAGCAAGGAGATCTTTTTGTTGTTGCTGTTTTGTTTTGTTTTATGGATCAAAGTTACTGACCTGCAAAGATACTTAATCCTTGCTTTACAAGTCCGTGGACGAAGTCAGTAATAGAGCCATTCAGAAGTTTGTGCATTGAGAAGGGCTTTCATATAAAGCTCTCAGAGGCACTAGAATACAAGTTCAATCTATTGTTTGTAGACAGAATACACATCCACCAGGGCCACCCTGAAGAACGGTGGCGAGCAATGCATTTTGAGCATCTGGAGATGTTGAAGGGAAAAGCCAATGTGTGATGAAAGGCCACCAAATACACTAGAATCTCAGAGACACCTGCCACTTAAACATCTCTCTCTAGGGAAATAGCTCTCAGGCCCTCACTGTTGAGTGTGTGTGTGTGTGTGTGTGTGTGTGTGTGTGTGTGTGTGTGTGTGTGTGTGTGTGTGTGTGTGTGTACACACTAGGCATCTGAGTGACAAAGGTTTATAGATGAAATACTTAACTGAGGACACAAAACACTTGGGCTCTAGAAGTCATAAAAGCCTCACTCACCCCCCCCCCGCACTGTGACTTTAAAATGGAAACTCTACAAGGGAATCCTTTTCTTTCTTTCAATGGACAATAGTCCGGAATCTGACGCCTAGCCCCAAAGTCTCAAACTGAACGCTTCCCAGTCTGTGTGGAAGATGAAAGGAAAGAAGAAAGCAACCGCCCTCTGTTAACCTGAGCAACGAAACCTTTTTCAGCTTGCTTTGGATGGGAATCTAACCATTTCTTTTTCAATTCTGCACGTGTGTGTGTGTGTGTGTGTGTGTGTGTGTGTGTGTGTGCGCGCGCGCGCTCACGTGGATGTGCATATGCGTGTACAAGTGCATGTGTGTGGAGGCCAGGGGCCTATGCCAGCTGTCTTCCCAGTCTCTCTGGTGGCTCAGCAAGCCGTTCTGACTCCTCCTCTTGGAGCTGGGATTGGAGCTGGGATTACAGGCAGAGGCCACTGGGCTTGGTGTCTTATGTGGGTGCTATGGGAACCACACTGAGGACTTCACGCTTGTGTGGCATCCACTTTACCCACTAAGCCACTTTCCTAGACCTTGCCTATAGTTTCATTTGTTTTACAATCTCCTTTTTAGAACCTGTCTTGAAACCGTGCAGCCACGGATCTGCCCAGATGTGACTCCGGGGGGGAAACCCGCGAATGGATCTTTGCTCTTCCCAGGTCAGCCCTTTGACCCTGCTGCTCCACTCACTGGCCATTGCCTCTCTCTCATCTCCCTCATTACTCCAAGACTCCCGGTCCTTGGAAGACTCCTCCCTGTGGTTCTTCTCAGTCCTCACTGCAGACATTTCTATGTATCACTGAGGTCTGCCGGGATCGCCCATCTTTTAGTGGATAATGGTAGTCCTTCAGCATCCCCAGGGAGGGGGAGGACAGGTTCCACAGTGGCTCTCAAAATCTGGACGCTCAAGTCCTTTACATTAAAGGGCACAGTATTGGCACAGAATCTTTGTATACCCTCCCATATACCTAAAATCATCTCTAGATTATTACGGTAATCTCTAGATTATAACATCCAGTGTAATGCAAATGTTAGGTATAGAGGTGCTATAGTATGTTACTCAGAGAACTGTGACAAGAACACAAGGCCCATACATGTCCAATAGAGATGCCGGATTGTGGACCACTTTTGATCCATGATTGGTTGACTCCACATGGCTATGGCGGTCAACTGTGATGGTGTGCTTGACTGTATAATCACTAATAAAAAGGTACCGGATGTGGGCTAAAAGCACTCACATCTGGTCTGGTCTGGTCTGAGATCTCCTGTCATCTCGGGCAAAGTACTTCTGTGTCTCTGTTTGGGCTGCCTGCCAGAAGAGTTTAAAGAGCTAATTATGTAAATGGCACAGACCAGTGCCAGGAGGAAGGTTACCTGTTATTACAATGGTGCTGTGTATAACCGCTTCTCTGAAAGCCTCTGGGCTGGCACAGTCTCTCCTGGGCTGGCAGAGGCACACACCTCACAGGAACCTATGTGCTAGTCTGGATTCAAGCCCTGAGTTTCATTTCCAACCCAGTCACGAATTAGTTCTGGGACTTGAGTGAATAATAACCATGGGTTTGGTGATCCACTTCCAAAATGAGAGATTAAGCTGGTCATTTCTAGAGACCAATTTAGTACTAAAATTCTATCAGCCTATGGCATATTAAATCCAGAATGCCACATGAGTTAGAAATCATATGTACTTAGGTAGGTTGAAATGGATCACCAGATACAACTGACTTAGATCCTGATTTCTTTGATATGATTTGTTCTCTTTCTACTAAGAATCATTTCTTGTCCATTTTTTCAGGTGATAGATTGGAGAAAGTGTTTATTATTTGTTGTGGAATATTTGTCTACACTGTGTGAAGATGTGTCACTGTGATTGGTTTAATAAAGAGCTGAATGGCCAATAGCTAGACAGGAGAGAAGAGGTGGGACTTCTGGGGAGAGAGAGGACTCTGGGAAGAAGAGAGGTGGGGATGCCAGTAAGTCTTGAAACAAGTCGAACATGTAATACAGAGGAGAGGTAACGGAGCCATGTAGCAGAATGTAGATTACTAGAAGCAGGTTATTTAAGTTGTAAGAGCTAGTTGAGAAAAAGCTAAAGCCAAGCTTTCATAATTGATAAGAAGTCTCTGTGTTGTTATTTGTGAGCTGGTGGCCTAGAGAAAGGTCCAATCACAATTCTATGTTTTGGTTAGTTCTAAGTATATTTAATATTATATTAATGCCATATATATTATGGGCATGCATATATAGGTTTGAAGAACAATGGAAAGCAAAGATCAACAGATTAGTTACCCGATAAAAAATAAATCCAATTAAGGTATCTGCTATTAGCAGATTCTAATCATTTAAAAGCCATAATTCTGTATTTCAGAATATAACAGTTGGGTAAAAATACTTTGTTGTTGGCAAATATCCTAAATATAAAACATCCTTTAGTGTTTAAATTTCTATTTTAGTAAAATATGCACTTTTTCATTTCCAAACCAAATAATTTGGGGGGAAACAAGTTGATACTGCTCACTTAGACAGTCCTATTTGTGTCTTTGTGTTTGTGGTTCAGAAGCACCAACCAAAAGTAATTTTCAAATCGCATTCATAAAACGAAAACTCTTAGCAGGAACTAAGGGAGTACTCAGCATCATTAACCAGCGGAGTGTCCTAAATAATATCTCTATAAATTTGTTACCAAACAGCTCTTGTCAAGGACCCATGCAATGCTAACTTTATGAACTGCAGTCCTCTGGGTAGGAAAGGAAGCAGGTTAAGTTTGCCAACCTCCCCTCAAAGTCAGTTCTGGGATCGGTGACAGAGAGCCATCTGATAGATATCTACACCTTTTCGTGTCTATCCAAGTCGCTGGCAGCCAAAGTGAGGGGGGACATCATGGAAAGAGTTTGCCGTCATGATCTCTAGACAGGCTGCTTTTGAAAAATCTTTCCAGGTAGCTTCACTGGGAAGGTGGTATTCCAAAGAGGGTTTCCGTGTAGGAGGTTTTTACATGTTCCTTCCTCCTTATTTCCCTCTGTTCAGGGTTTTGCTCCGAGCACTCAGTCCTTTTTTTTTTGTACTTCATCTCAAAGGAATGAATTTTCATTTTCATTATAGAAACATATTCCAACTATTCAAAATGCCCTGAGGTAAAAGAAATACTTCATGAAAAAAAAAATGAAAGAACAAAAAAGTTCTCTGAGAAAAATCTGATACAAGGCCAGAGTCTTGGGCTTTTTGGGAACCTCTAACCTTGCCTGGGGCATGCTTCTTCAGGGGTCTGTTGGCTCCAGCTTCGTAAGCTCCCAAGACCAATGGGAGGCTTCCCTCCACAGCTCTCTGAGGCCAAATTTTCAAGGAAGGGTCAAAATAACATCACCATCTTTCTCACTCCTGATAAAACAGTAATGAGCTCTTTGTATTTTAACGTTTTTTTAAGGGCCATATGCTTCAAACATATGCGAAGGCCAAGGGTGGACGCTGTCCTTGCAAGTGTCTCTAACAGCTCCCTGGAAGTTCCCGAGAGCCTCTGGGATGGTGTCCAGGACAGTGTCTATCTGTCATTTATGTTGCTGGACAAATAGGATTCGACTCAGAGAGAAGAAACAGGGGTGAGTGGATCAAGACAGCGGATCTCAGCAGTAGCCATTGTCTGAACACACACTTGACACAAGGCACGGACAGTACTGTGCCCAAGCTAAATGAAAGACCATGTTTTCAGGGTACCCTAAATGGACACACCCTAACACCAAAGTTGAACAGAAAAAGAAATTTGATCTACCAGTTCAATAACCCACATAATAGTCTCAGAAACTCTGTCAAGGTTTTTACAAGTAAAAAATGTTCTACCTCTGAATTCCTCTGTTCTTCAGATCACACACACATGCATACATGCATACATGCATGTAGACATACACCACAGACACACACAAGTCACAGACACATACAGCCAGAGGCACACAGCTACAGCCGTACAGCCACACAGCCACACAGCCACACAGCCACACACACATAGACAGACAGACAGACAGACAGACAGACAGACAGACAGACACACACACACACACACACACACACACACACACACACACACACACAGTTTCTCCCTCTACTTCTCTTGGCATCCTCCCTACGGCAGAGGTCCAGTGCGGATTGATGGGTTTTGGAAAAAGAGCCGGGATTAGATTTTAGATGAGTCATTCACTGTCTGTGTGACCCTGAGCTAATTACTCTGGCTCAGTCTCTATTTGTAAAACTGAGATTCGGTCTGCCTGCGTCATGGAGCTGCTATGTAAAGTCAGCATCATGAGGTTCCCGCCTGAGCATCAGGGTGGGTAACACCTCGTTTTCTCAGTTCTCTGTCTTGTGATTTTATAGAAGCTGAGAGGATGGACTACTTCTTGAGCATGACTAGTCACGCGTGCCATTGAGGCACAAAGTGAGGGAGAATCAATTACACCCAGTTAACCATCGGTTTCACGTGTGTGCATCCCGACGCCTGTGTTCATCTCTGTTAGAATTAGTTTGCACAGACACTAAGCCCACAGAGCCCAGGGAGGACAAAGAAACATTAACGAGAGGCAAGTAATTGTAAACCCTGAGTTTATAACATATAATTTAAAATACAGCAGAACCTCTCGAGGCTTCGGTATTAGGACAAAGCTCTTATTGGGTTGATTGACGGTAATTTGGTTTTCAGTGTTCCCACTAATCCCTGTGTCATAGGTTCCCTTGCCCAGTTCCCTAGCACAGTCATGCTACTATTGATTTCATTTTCTTAAGCAAATTATCTGCCTGTTTTTTTTTTTTTTCAAAAATCACTAAAATCTGAACCTCCCTCCCCAATTTAGAGTGTCAACCTGATGATTTTTAAAAATTCTAGACTTGGAAACCTTTTGGAGCTCAAGTGCTTGAAGGCTCTGCGAATATTCCAAAACTTGACCTGGCCCCAAGCAGTGTGGATAAGGAAGACTCAATATATATAAAAAACCACCCATGATTACCGGTGATCTCTACAACTAATCCACGAGATGGACAAGGACTGGTTTAACAATCTGTGCCCATCTGTGCCCTTCTGATGCCCAAGACAAGGATGCTGCAGATGACGCTAACAGGCAGGTGTTTACCCACGTCCTGAATGCTTTCGTCATCTTAGTACCTCAGCCCACCGTATCACACATTCATCTGCTTTCCCTGTTTATTTCTTCTCACTAGAACTTGATCTGTTCACATTCCTGGCTTCTCTCCAGCGTATGGAACAGTGCCTCGCACAGGAAACAGCCACAAAGTCTTGAATGAATAATTAGACTTTGTCACACTCCCTCTTTACAGTAACTCTAAGGGTTGGGTATTATGATTGCCACTGCAGATGAGAAACCGAGGCAACGGTGGGAGGGCTGTGATTTAATAGCTACCCATCCCTCCCCTTCTCTGAAGCTTTATTAGATGCCAGGGTGGCTAGTTTTAAGCGCCAACCTGACAAGGTCACGGGCTGCCTGGATATTTTGTTGAATGTCACTGTAGGTCTGTGTCTGAGGGTGTTTCTAAATGGAATTACCACTTAAGCCAGAGCACGGTGTTGAACAGACGGCCTTCCCAATTCACATCTGGGTCTTACACAATCCATCCATGGCTTGCACCGAACAGAAGAGCTGGGGAACGGTCAATCCACTTGCTGTGTGATGGCCTGTGGCTGAGACACGGGACTTCCGCTCTCACGCTTGGAACCTGACTAGATCTTACAGGGCCAGCCCTCCAGGTTTTCCCAGGCTTTTGGACTCGGACTAGAAACTATACCATCGATGCTCTGGTGTCTCGAGTTTCCTAGTAAGATCTTGGGATGCTTTCATTCTCCACAATTGTGACAGCCACCTAAGCTGGGCATGTGGCGCACACCTGTTTTCCCAGCCTTTGGAAGGTGGCTATACTCCTGCTTTCTATTAGGTGTTCAAGGTCAACCTCTACTACAGAACGAGTTTGAAGTCAACCTGGGCTACATGAGACCTTGTATCAAAATTATTTTGCATGTGCGCGCACACACACACACACACACATTCACACAGGCAGCTTCGCCGCCCCATTGGTTGTGTTTCTTTGGAGAACCCTGTCTAATACAGATGTTCAGAGAGGTGGACTGCATTCCCAGGACTATACAAATGGCAACGAGCAGCAGCTGGAGCTGGGATACCAACACAAGTGTGCTGATGGCCAGGCGAGTCTTCGTTGTTTCATTTGAACACACTCTTGCTGGTTTCCTGACCCCACCATCAACCTTGTTGATTCTGCTGTTTAGCTTGGTTGCAAACGTTCAACTCGGGAAGTGTGTTAGTAGCCAAGACTCAGACACAGAGTTTGAGGGTTCTGGATTACCCACTTACTTTGTGGCCCACTAAGTTCCTTTCTAAGAGGTGTAGTTTACCATCCAGACATATGGTTAGTTTTTCACTTACATTTTTAAAACTAAAGCAACATTAATGCTATTGATTCTTAAAAAAAAAAAAAAAAAAAAAGGACAAAGGGGCAGGTGATAACTTACTTAATTTATCATTATTGGGGGGGGGGGACCATTGCATTTAGATATCCGGTTGCAGAATGATCCCCTAAGACTATAGCCACAGAAACAAGGTGGCAGTCAAGGACAGGCTCCAGTGCCAGAGTTCCCACTTTACTAGAGACTATGCAAGCCAGGGCAAGCCTCTGTATGCCCTTAGGTTCCACAACTACAGAGTCAGGATAATGAGATAACCACCTTCTGGGGATGCTGTGTGGAACTCACGTAATGCGCCAGCACAATAACAAGTATATACACAATAAGTCTGCAATAAATGGGAGCCACTTTGGGAGGTATGACTATCTACGAGTAACTTCCTTTTTCTTCCAAATGAACAAAATCCCCATAAAACAAAGAAACAAGCACACGTTAGCAATATACTGGCTAACAAAAGACTGCAGTTTCCAGACGTACGTCCTTGAAGCTCCCAGGGACCATTCTGAATTCTAGCCAAGGAGATACACATGGAAACGTAATGTAGGATGTTCATCAGGTCTTCCTGATAGATGGGGGCCTGCTCTTCCCTTTCTCCGTTCTGTTTCCAGGAACGCAGAGGCTGGAGTTCCCGTAACTATCTGCAGCTCCAAGACGGAGGCGGCAATTGGGTTTCTCTGAACAACAGATTAGATGCAGCCTGGTTCCCGAAGGGTTTTCTGGATATCAGCCCTGTGCCGCCAATCTTTAAACTCTTAGGAGAAAGCATAAACTTCTAATGTGTTCCTGCTATTATTTCTGGCATCTCTGTTACTCAAGGCTGAACTAAGGGCTTTGGCTTGTCCCTCATGGCAGTCTAAACATCCACCTAGAGGCTCGAACTGATTTCGGGCCCATGTTTTTACAGATAAAGGCAAGATGGGTCAAACACAGAAAAGGAGCCAGCCAGCACATCTTCAAGACCTCTCTCCCCCTATGATGGCTCATCTTGACTGGCAACTTGACTGGACCCACGCATGCCTAGAAGACTGTCAAGGAAACCCTTTGGCTGTGCCGATGGGGGCGTGTCCAGAGATAATTAACTGGGCAGGTGGGAATGCTTAACCCGACCGTGGGTGGCGATCACGTGATGGAACGGACTATGGGACGGAAGCTTACCAGCGCAGGCAGGAGCTCCCTTCTCTGCATCCTAGCGACCAGGACGTGAGCCAGCTCCGCTCTACTATGTTCGTTCTGTCTTACCACAGGCTCACAGCAGTGGAGCCAAGCAACCACAGACCCAAGTGAAACCATGAACCAGCGTCATCTTTCCACCCTTTAAATCGTTTCTCTCAGGTGTCTGTCAGCACAGAGACAAAACGCCAAGGACGCATCCTCTTTCCGAAGTCAGTCTTGTGCCACGACCCCCTCCCTCTCTCCTGGGCAGAAGGCCAGGGCTTCCTGCTCTGTGCACCACGTATCTTGTGCTCTGTATTATCCACTGATGAGAGCGTTCTATCGTGTGTTCCGACATCACCGTACAACCTGGACTCATCGGTTCAGTTCCGGCTAATGGATGAGTGACTGTAAGGCATCTTTTTCTACTGTTTTCCTGAGCAGTTCCATGTTTTGAACCAAAGCCTTCTGGAATGTTTGAATGACCAGCAAGTGCTGAGGGAGCAACAGGTTGGGGTCGGGAAGCATGTGCCTGAGACCGTCACCTGCTGAGGTTGACTCACCAATAAGTTAATACAGTTCCCAAGTGTTCACCCCCTACTCCCAGAGAGTCTCAAGGATGTGTGAGCAAAGGAGAACCGAGTATTTGTCTGATAAGGAAATTAAATAGCAACCAAGTTCCCTGGGGCTATGTACTTTATATCCCTACTTTAGTAATGGTGAGGATGTCATCAGCTGCTCAAAATTCTACACCAGATACCCGGAGGTTATTTGCTCCTGAGTAAATACTAGTCAGTGGTTAAAGTAAACCATTTTCCTTAAACCCCTAGTCCACTGGTCAGCTATCCTACACTTTTATTCTTTCTTCACGGAAACTGAATATGTAAAATGCATAGATTTCATTTGGACAAGTCAGAATTTGTGTGTTTAGTAATAAAGTATAGGAAGAGGCCAAGCATCATCTCCTTTGAAGGTAAGTGGTGTGTGTGTGTGTGAGACTATGTCTGTGTGTGTGAGTAGGTACTGTGTGTGTGTCTCTGTGTGAGTATGTGTCTGTGTGTGTGTCTGTGTATATATGAGTGTCTCTGTATTTATTAGTGTGTGTCTGTGTGTATGAGTGTGTGTGTGTGAGTTTGTCTGTACGTGTGTCTGTGTGTGTGAGACTGTGTGTTTGAGTAGGTACTGTGTGTTTCTGTGTGAGTATGTATCTGTGTGTGTGTCTGTGTGTATGAGTGTGTGTGTGTGAGTTTGTCTTACGTGTGTATGTGTGTGTGTGTGTGTGTGTGTGTGTGTGTGTGTGTGTGTGTGTGTGACTGTGTGGTGCGGTGTGCATATGTGAGGGAAGTGTGGGAGGGTGGGGAGGTTCACTGAAGGTGATCTCTGGTCTCCACTGAGCATGCTCTTTGAAGTGAATTTTCTTTCCAGGAGCTCAGAACGATCTATAGATGGTACCTCATTGCCTTTCCCCCTTCTCTTCATCCCCCACTGACTCTGAGGGGCTACATGACTGACAAGGTCATCCAGTCTCTAGTAACCTTTTCTAGGACCTTCAGACTTCAGATTGATGCTGATTAGAGTCCTGAGGATGTGTGTCAGCTGCCTTGACCCAACTCCCAGGGCCTGCCAAATATCCAAGCCCAGTGGACAGAAGGAATTGGAGAAACTGGAGAAATTAGACTATATCCACACTCCATTTCCCATGCTGTCCAACAGACTGCTCTTGGATCTGTCTGGTGATGGGGTTTAACCTGACTCCTGCATCTCTAACCCTGTCCGTGGTGTTGGGACAACCAGTGGACTCGTTTGGTGAAGTATGAACGGTGGGTTTGTATTTCTAGGCATGAGAAGCTCATAGAAAGTACAAAGACGCCGGGCGGTGGTGGCGCACGCCTTTAATCCCAGCACTCGGGAGGCAGAGCCAGGTGGATCTCTGTGAGTTCGAGGCCAGCCTGGGCTACCAAGTGAGTCCCAGGAAAGGCGCAAAGCTACACAGAGAAACCCTGTCTCGAAAAACCAAAAAAAAAAAAAAAAAAAAAAAAAAAGAAAGTACAAAGACTTCCCCTTAAAATAGTCAAAGGCAGCAGACACCCCGTTTGCTCTCTTCCTCAGAGGCACAAGCTCATTTAACTTTTAAATTAAAAAGTTTCTAGAAACGGCTGAAATCTCCCATCATCAGAACTTGACAGATCACATAAAGCACAGGCAGGTAAGTGGCCTTTACCACCTAAAACTCAATTTCATCAGGGATGTGGTGTACAGTTAGGCCTTCTCACATGAAAGCTTTGCAGGTTGCACATAAATAAGTTTCTGAAGGAGAAATTAGCATATAGAAATCATCCTATTCAACCCCCCCCCCCATACAAAAATCTCAGAAAGGAGTCTGAGGAGATGGCTCAGTAATTAAGAATGATGGCTGCTATTCCAGAGGACCCGAGTTCGGGTGTCAGCACCACACTGCAGCTCACAACTGCCTGTAACTTCAGTTCTACGGAACCTGCCTGTAACTTCAGTTCTATGGAACCTGCCTGTAACTTCAGTTCTACGGAACCTGACCCCTTTTCCAGACTTGCCCGGCATGGGTACAGGTATGTGCATAAGGTTTGTTCAGATGGACACATGTACACATAAAAAATAAATCTTAAGATAAACCAACCTTAGTGCATTTATAAAAATGTTATTTATTTTTTAAAGTTTAATTAGTTAACAAACTCCTTTACTCAGCAAGTATTAATGGGGCGTTAGAAATGTAATTTACCAAATTACGTTTTACACCCTCGTCTTTTTAGGAACAAATAAAATTTAAAGTTAAGAAAAATATTAGTAGTTTAAAAAACAGAGTGGCTCTAAATTATTTAATTTATGATGATATACAGGACCCTAAGTGAAATGTAAGTCAAATAAGACAAATTATTATAAGGAAGGACATAAAGATATCACCATGCCCTCCCCCCGACAAATAATCTTAGTGCAGTGCCGTTACCAAATAGTCAAATGAACTGAAATGGAGGAAGGGGCATGGAAGAGAAAAGAAAAGGGAATGAATGGCTTAGGATCCAGCTCAGTAACAGAGCACTTGCCTAGCCAAGGTCGAGGGTCGGACCCAAGCCTGTAAGATACAAATAAATAGAAAGGCAGAAACAAAACTACCTACAACCAAGCAACTCCTAACTGCTCACATCTAAGAACAGCAATCTTAGACAAAATATTAAAAAATGGACCGCAGGTCTCATAGAATCCAGCCAGTTAGAACACGTCTAATTGAGGCCTCTAT
Source organism: Peromyscus californicus insignis (assembly GCF_007827085.1). Taxonomy (NCBI): domain Eukaryota; kingdom Metazoa; phylum Chordata; class Mammalia; order Rodentia; family Cricetidae; genus Peromyscus; species Peromyscus californicus. The sequence goes on from NW_026294535.1 coordinate 38,748,101, forward strand.
ACTCTGTTTCCTTAAAGTCTTTAACTGCGTGTGTGCATGCTAGTGCACACACACTCATGAGGTCGCTAAGTGTGGAGGGACTGGCAGAGGAATGCGCCCAACACGTCGCTACCTCATCCCAGATTTTCACAAGAAGCCCATCCGTCAACACTGCATCTCGGAGGAAGGTCTAAACTGAGCAGCTCCCCAAGAAGCCCACAAACAAAGACAACACACTTAACTTACCGTGTAAAGCTCATTAAGAACCTTCATTAAGTCCTCGTGCAGTTGGAATGCAATCTCTTTGCTCTACAAAGAAGAAGAAAACGAGAGAAAAAACATTACAACGTATGAGCAATGTTGTTTCAAGTTTTACGTATTTTAAAGACCACTCACAGAGGGTACAAGGATGTCTAAAACATGATAGAAAGCCAATGTGTCCTCACTACCACAAAACACCTTCTTCGGTCAAGAGCCCTTTCTCATACCGAGGAGCTTGGCTCCTGGTCTCTATAGGATATGCAGGAACAAATAAACGGGCCGCCCACAGGGCTTCCCCACCAGCACGTCAGACCTTGTGGGAGGGTGGGTGATGTGTGCGCAGGGTGAAGTGTCATGCTCGCTTAGACGGTGAGCTGCAGGCCAGGCATGGTGGGGCCTATGATAATACTGCCATTAGGCAGGGTGATGGAGGAGGACAGTGAGTTTCAGGCCAGCCTGAGCCACTGTCTCAATCCAAACAGCAGAGGCCAGCGGGAAGGCATTTACAGTACAATCCTAAGATCCTGCGTTTGCCCATCTAAAGGTGGAAAGAGAAAACTGACTTTACAAACTTGTCTTCTGATCATACACGCGACATGGCACATGTGCACCCCCACATATATCCTACACACACTAACAACAGGAAAATAAATGGGAAAAAAAAGCTAAAAGGGGTAAATTTGAGTAACCAGTTTTCCTCTTCCACATAATCACCATGGATTGATTATATTGTGGTGATTCCCCACACAGAAAAGTTAGAGGGAATGAACTCTTCTGGTTCACTACATCTTTAAGAAAACACTTCTGAAACTGTCAGGGGGCGAGTTCACTTAAGGTGCACACATTTCTACGGCTGCTTTATTTTTTTATGAAGACCAAACACCAGCGTTGACTCTTCTCTCTGCTTATCCTGAGTTTGATGGAGAGAGAATGGAACACTGTTTTCACCAAGCTGTAGGTTATTTTAAAGTTCTTTTATTCATGCATGCTTATCTCTGTTTTGAGTTCATCCTGTCGGCATCTATAGAAAATGGAAAGAGTGTGTACAGTGTGCTCCGTCAACGGTGTGTGACAGTAACAGGAGCCACCCCTGGCTCTCACACTGGCCTGTACAGTTTCCCATGCTGCCGATGAGAATGGATGCCTAGGACATGGGATTTAAGATGGCTCTTCATCTCGCCCAGCCTGGCCGTCTTGGCTAGGTGCACAGGAAGCTTGGATTCAAGCCTTTGAGGACCACAAGAGCAAGCTGAACTACCTTGTGTGAGGGGATCGAGGCGGTTGCTATAGCTACGGAGACCATCTGCAGACCACTGTGGAGAGGGGATGGCCGTGGCCAGTCTTAAGAATCTGGGTCTCAGACCGAATTGGGTCTGTTTCGGTGAGGTTATTGGTTGGGGCCTCAACAACAACCAAAGGCCAGACTGATGAAGATCACGGGAGATAAAACATCCTGGGAAGAAAACACCAGAGTTGCACTTGAGTACCGAGAAATTCAAACTCATTAGCAGCGTGTGTCACTGGGTGTCTTTGCGGGTACTGGACAGTGTTCTGTTGTATATACCAGGCTCTGATAGTGTCTGAATCTCTAAACTGGATTTAGGATTTTTAAATAAAGCTCTGTGTCTGATCTATAAATATGTGGAGACTAAGAATCACTCCGGAGTAAAAGGGAACCTGCATGTGGGCTACTATAGTCAACTGGAAATCTGTTCCCCCTAGTTGGGGCTCTGAATGTATGCATTACACTAGACTCTCCTGTGACTTTAGCTTGGTGTTATTTTAATATCAGGTTTCATTCAAAGAACTGGCCCATCGATTTAAACTCTCTAATGGGATCAAAGGCCACCAAGGAGTCCTGCTCAGTTACCCACGTTTCAGGTAGCAAGTCCAAAAAGAAAATATTTCTTGGCTAAGATTTCCAAACCATAACAGAAAAAAAAAATCCCATCGGTTCAATTAATCTCACACCAACATATTTAAGGTCAGAGTAAAGGCTTAGCCTGAGGCTCTAAGGGTCGTCCACGTAACCCTTGGCTAAACATCTGAGAACAAGCAGGATGGTTCTCGGTACGTTGGACATTTTTACAGGACTTCAGGTGATGAGGTAAAAGGAATCTGGCATACACTTGCATTTTAATTTCATTTTTTCATGAGATTCTCCACCCTCGTGTGTGTGTGTGTGTGTGTGTGTGTGTGTGTGTGTGTGAGTGTGTGTGTGTGTGTGTGTGTGTGTGTGTGTGTGTGTGTGTGTGTGTGTGTGTATGTTTCTAGGAAGGGTTCTAGAGTCAGAAGACCTAATTTGACTTCTCGGAGACTTTGGCTTTCTGTCTCAGTCTGTAGTCTACAAGATGAATGGCAGCTCTTTGATTTCAAGTCCATTGACCTCAGTGTAAGAGGTGCTTTTTAGAAACTGCTTGGTTTGATTCTGATGCCACTCCCCATTGCCCAAGGATTTTAGTTTCCCCAGATGGCTCTTGACTTTGACAGGACCCTACGTACTGTGATCCAGCGTGGGTTTTCCTTACCTCTTCATCATGGGCATGGACTCAACTGAGCTTCCTATGTGCTGTACCCTTGAGGGGTCCTACTGCTAGTGATACCGAATGAATTCATAGAGCATATATTAGAAAATGGGTAACTCCTGAAGCCAATATGACATGATCTATACATACCATGAACAAGGCCTTTAGGGACCAGTCTCTAGTGGTAATTTTAGTGATTGTGGAAAGCTGATACAGCATTGCTTTCAGTAGAGAGATTCTTAGCTATCTCCCAGGACACAGTATCACAGTTTCTATTTTTTCACTGAGTTGTGATCCAAACCTGTCCTGACCTAGTAGATAAACACACAGTTCATCATTTTCTTCCTATCATCTTTTTTTTTTTTGAGACAAAGTCTTATTATGTAGTCAGTGCTGGCCTTGAACTCATGATCATGCTCCTTCAGACTCATGAGTCACCACAATGGGGTTCACCACCACTCCTGTCATCTGGAGAGATTGACAAGGAGCTGCCTGCCTTGAACAACACTAGTTAATGTTGACTAATGTGAGAAATATGAATTCAAACGTCTTTGTGTTTAGAGGTCCATGGCCCAGAACAACATCAACATGGTTCCTGTTCCCACGGCATGGGACCCTTTCAAGGGTCACTTCATCACCCTCCCTCATTCTAGTCCAAACATCTTCCATTTATTACTGTCACAACGAGAAGTAATGATTTCCTTTAAATACTCCTCCAGATACAGTCCCCCCAAAAATCACTTCTTCAATCAGAACAGTAGTTGGAGCACAATTAGTATCTAAGAACCTTAGACTGATAAACTGAAATCCTTCTTAGTACTTAGCATATAAAATAATGAGCTTTTAGAAAATTCCTGGATGTGGTGTGCATGCACCTGGGTTCTATTTCACTAAGAACTGAAAATGGAACAGACCCTTGATAGCTGAGCAAGAACTGCTGTGTGGAAAAAAATAAAACCCATCTTAAGGAGAGTAACAACTGTTCCTTCTGCATAAGAAAAATACTAACAAATTATACCTGTTAGGGATAAAATGTTTTCTCTGCTGTTTGAGATGAGGGTAGTCAGCGTTACTTCTCCATAGAGAAGGAGGAGAGCCTCATGATTGCTCACTGGAACCAGTTAGAAAAGACCATTTCCCCCCATACTATGCCTACAGGCGTTGAAATGAAGCTCAGTTTTCTGAGTGTGCTTTGACAGGGTTCTGGGATTCTGATCCAAGGGGAGAGAAAGTGGTCAGATAATTCAGTTAACACTTGTTAAATGCCTCATGTACATTTACATACACCCAGGGGTAAATTCTAAACTCCTTTCTAATTATGTAGTAATTGCCATTTTGGTATTTTGGATGCATCAAGCGTAAGTTCACACTGAACATTTCCAAGGTTTTCTTCTATTTTCATGAGTGAAGGGTGTTGAAGGACACTGGGAAAAGTGGGGCAAAGTGACCACGACTGTGACATGGTATCTTCCCTTCAAGTGTGCTTATCTAACATGGCTCTGAGCTATAATTACCTTATCATAATCAAGAATATTGTTCCTTTTTTTTAGTTACCATAATTTTTTCATGTATTTATATCATGTTCAGAGTCATAATTTGATTTCCCACAACCACCCAGGAGTGTGCCCCATCCACCTGACATTATGACTTCTAATGTTTCCATCATTTCCCACCAATCATGCCATAAATGGTTTAGTTTATTGGCTTATTCCTTTGATTTCACCTTAAGACAAGGTTTCCCAATTTAGCTCAGGCTGTCTTTAAACCTGTTCTGTGGCCGAGGCTGGCTGTAGATTCACACTTTTGCCTCAGCCCCATCAAACTTTCTTCCCTTTTTCATGCCTTATTTTTTTTTAAATTTCAGACACTTATCAGTACTGACATATAAGTTTCCCATATATGTAATCACTCTATTTATAGATAGAAAACAAGAAACACATGAATGTTGTATAAATTATAAGATAATTTAAAATTTCAACCAAGTAGTTTAAAAAAGGACAAAAGACAGGAATTATGCTGTTTTTAATATAAAGCAAGGATAAAAGATTTCAACAAAGCTAGTGTTCTAAAGAGGTTTTTCTCAATTTGTAATTTTTCTGCTCTCTATCCTCCTAAAAACAAAGAGTATTCATCATAGATTAGAAATCTGAAATTCTTAAACATTAATTGATGTTATATGATTTCCTTTATAGGCACGATCTATTATGTGAAAGCCACTGAAAAAGTAATTCTATAGCTAAACCAAAGGGCCAAAGCTCAGCTGGGCGGGGAAGGGTGTCAGTCATGCGATTGCGTGGTGTGTAGGCTGGCTGTATGAGCTCAGGACAATACATACAGAAGGTCATAGCAAGAGATGAAGCAGTGTTTTCAAGGTCATTTGGGTGGGATCTTGGTACATATCCCACTCAGGCATCTGTTCCAAGATAGTTCTTGGTATTTGTTCCTTTGCCAAAATGGCACAACCTTCTGGGTTGGCACAAAGCCTTCTTGTTAAGTTCTATACAATGAAGATGTAGGATGTATGGACAGTTCTGAAAGACGGAATTGTTGCAGAGGAGGCAGAGGCCGGGAATACCCAATTTCTATGGGCTAGGCCAGGCCAGTCACATCCCATTCGGTCTGAAATGATGGACTTGAAGGAGAACTGAGGTGGCCAGCCAGTTTCCTCGGTAGCTCAATCTCACTCATATTTTGTGTTTTTTGCTTAGGGCATTTCTTGGACATGAGATTTCTAAGGTTGATAATATGAGTTTAAGTCTCTCAACACATACTGGAAGGCTTTTTTTTTTTTAATGTATGCTGTTGTCAGGACAACGATATTCCTTCCTTAAGTCAGAAATCTGAGGTTCACTTGAGACTTGCTGCCTCTCCTTGAAGCGATACTTACCAATTCAGCTGTTTTGGCTGATTAATTTTTCTGTATGTCATTAGAAATAAGAAAAATCTAATTAGGCTCCCTGTGGCTGAAACTGTGCACAGACTTGTGATATGTCTTACGATGGATCTGAGATGTCTTCTCTCATCCATACCTTTCCTTCAACCCTAGTTTGGTTCCTACCGCTGTGAAAAAACCATGGCCCAAAGCGACTGACGAGCAAGGAGAGCGTCAATTTCACATTACAGTTTCCAGCCCATCATGAAAGGAATTCAGGGCAGGAATTCAAACAAGAACTCGGCGGCAGGAACTGAGGCAGAGGCCATGGAGGAACGCAATGGTGCTTACTGGCTTGCCCTCTTGGCTTGCTCAGTTTACTTTACTTATAGAAACTGGGATCATTTGCCTATGTGTGGTACTGCCCACAGTGGGCTGGGCCCTCCCACATCAACCATTACTTAAGGAAATGCCCCACAGACCAGTCTGATGGAAGCAATTCCTCAGTTGGGATTCCCTCTTCCCAGATATGTCCTGGTTCATCTGTCAAGCTGATAGAGAACCAGGGCACCCTCTCTCCTTCATTCTCCACACCTTGCCTGGCCACTGCGGCTGGCCCTCGGGTCTAGCTTTGTTTCTCTGTGCTTTCCCAGGCTCTGTCCTCAGCCTGGACTCTGCTTTCTTCCCTCATCCACATGGAACCCTACAAGCTGCTCTGAAATCATTCTTGCAAGTTGTTCCCCGGGGGGAAAAAAAATCAGACCCTTCTTTCATAGTGACTTCATGATTAACTCACTTAACACGGTTCCCCGGACACACTGTCTGGTGATTAAGAATTTAGAGTCTGAAATCAAACTGCCTATGTTCAAACTACTTTGTTGAAGTTAGTAGGTAAGTTTTCAGAGGCCTTGGATTTTTCTTCCACTGAAGGGGGGGGGGGGGGAATACTGAATATTCTCTATGCCACAGGATTTTATTGTGATGGTCCTCATTAAACACTGAACACAAGTTATTATGCTAACGACATTTCCTTTTTCCCCCTCAAGGGAATAACAGAGGTTCAGACCTGCCCTCTGCTCTCCAGAGTCCACCACCTCACAGAGGAACCAGACAATCTGCATTGGCTTATTTTCCTGTTGCCATAGTAAAATGGCAACTACCTGAAGCTGGGAAGAAAAAAGGCATGTGTGTACAACACACACCATTCTCACACACACACATACATTCATATATCCCCTGTCCCCACCACCAAACTTACACACAAAGGTTTATTCAGCTCTTAGCTCTGGAGACACAGAGAGCGTGCAAGGCCCAGCTTGGCTCTGGATATCACCAATAGCAGGGAGAAGAACACGTGGAAGAAGGGATTGTATTTCCAGATAAGAAGCCAGAAAGGGATCAAGTCATTCTCAGAGCAGCCCGGGAGTCCCGTCAGAGTAACTTCAATCCCTTCCCTGGGAAACTCCCCAAGTCCTACGCACCTCCATTAGGCCTTGCCTCTTAGCAGTCCACCTCCCCTCCCGTGGCCACCCTGAGTAGTTCCAACCCTCCAAATCACGAGCCCCCCGGAGAACAAACTCATCCCGTGGCACGGGTTAGACAGCGTTCTGTAAAGAGTGTTGGAGTGAAGTGCCACTTGGGTGGGTGCTGGCCAGAGCTCCGTTACTAGAAGCCTACAGGCACGTGGCCTGAAACATTCCAGAAAGGAGAGGAGACGACAAAACAAAGGGCTTAATTAATAGGAGCCACTCCGTGGGTACACTGAGTGATTCATCAAGTGACCTGTGTGGTTGGATGAAATGGCTGCTGACTCAGGGGGTTTCTGGCTGTCGTGGAGGAAGTTTTGAAGTAAATAATATTGAGATGACCAACCCAGGAATCCTGACCTTACGCTGAGTCAGAGTGGGAGTGAGAGAGGCAGAGAGGAAAGGCAGATTAAATATTTAATGAGGGTTTCAAATGATTTTAGTGTCTCACACTTGGCTGGGCTGGGAATATGAGTTCTGGGTAAAGCGGTCAGGGTCACGTTTCCACAGAGTGTGCGCTTTTAACTTTCTCGACCTCATTCGAATGATTTTATATTAATAGAGCCCTTTAATTCACGTCAACTCTGAGGACAGAGGTAAGGGTTTCTTCCAGAAACACCTAGTGGGGAGAACAGGGCTGGGTTTAACGGCCTGAGCCCAGGTTCAGGAGAGCGTGCACAGTGTTTCCCTGGCAAGAGACGTGGCTTCTCTGCTTCAAACCAAAACTAGAGCTGGGCATGGTAGCTCATACCTATCACAGCAACACATGGAAGGCTGAGGCAGGAGGACTGCTATGAATTTGAGGCTAGCCTTGGCTATAAATGACAGGCCAGCCCAGGCATACAGGAGCAAGACCCGACGTTACAAAAAACAGAACCGTCAAGCAAAGATCAGAGCAGGCACATTTCATCCCAGACAGGGGCAAAATGAGTGTACTCCTTCAACTGAAACTCCATGCGGGAAGAAAACATGGCGCCCAAGACTCAAACAGGAAGCAGAACTTGTTCCCCAGAAACAAGTCAAGACTTGATCCCGAAGGGAGACGTTCAGGGCATCTTCTAGAACATCTGCTAATGGAACCGGCAGGCCGATGTGACATTGTACACCCAGGCAGAAAAAAGCCACTCAGTTTGTGAGTGACAGACCGAAAGGTGCAGAGTCACTCAGGCATCTGCGACCTCCCGGCTGCGAGCGTGTGAGTGAGCAGTCCCTGAACACACAGGTCAAATCGCTCAGAAGTTTAAAATTCTATTTTTATCTTTTTCTCATTTAAAAAAAAAAATCAGCAGTTCTTTTTCCCCCCAAGGGAAGTGACGTTCCTCACATATATCAGACCTACAGGAGGAGAGAACCCAGAAGAGCAGAGGAGAAGGCAGGGGCCCCAGGGAACTGCCAGGAAAGGACTCACAACCTCCCCTCTCCCAAAGGCCAGAACCCCAGGAAACATGCAGGCTGCAGGGGTCAACGCTCCCCCCCAAGCCCCCCCCCGCCCTACCCTGCCCTAGCAGCATGCTGAGTGGCTAGAGACATCTGAGAACATCACCTTTCACCTCAGTGCAGCTGTGCCAACAAGACACTCCTTAAGTGTCCGTTTCGTTTCTTATTCCTACTTAATTTCCACTCTTGTGTATGTCTCATGCTCTGTTTGCACATCAATCGGGGTTTAGGACCGCTGTTTATGTTTCTCCACATAATAAAGGCTAGGGCATTCTTCACTGCCCTCCTCTTCTGCACACCAAATATACTCCCCTCTCCTATGTCTTTCCTTCTCTCTCATCCTTATTCCTGACTCTTTAGATTTCATACTTGTAATCATCCATAGCATTAATCTCTAAAAAGCTGTGGTCCCTACCAGTAGCCCAACCACACCCCGACCCCATCTTTTAGAGAAGATCTAATATTTCTCCTAACCTTACCCATACTTAATTCCCAATCCTATTCCTAGTAACCAAACTCTGACTATGCTTCACACTCTCCTTGGTCATCTTCTAACAGGTAGCGGAGTTTAGGGGTCTCCGCTGTTAACTGGTAACAGGCGCACAGTGGGAACATCCAACAGTCCTAGTTAGATGTTATGCACTTAACATTCTACTCAGGGAATAACGGAGTTCACACAAGGCACCATGAGCTCCTGAACTGAGGAATTATTTCAGAACTACACACTTAACTTTATTAATCCAAATCTTACTGGAACGATGTGAATACTCCAAATGAAAGAATACAGCTGATTAAAATCTAAACCAAGCAAAGAAAGGATTATGTATCGATATCTATCTATATTATATCAATCCAGTAACTTATGAAACATACACACACACACACAATGTCTCCAAACACAATCAACTCTGCAGTACCATGAGGGTGTTGGATTGGATGTGGTGACGCACGTCTTTAATCCTAGCACTCCAGAAGCAGAGGCAGCTGGGTCTCTGTGAGTTTGAGGCCAGGCTGGTTGACATAGTGAGACCCAGGCTAGCCTAGACTACACAACAAGACCTGTCGTCTCAAAAGAGTACGCTATTTGAAATCTCAGGCAGAGAACTCAAAATAATGATTGTAAATGTGACAACAGGCACAGACAGCTGAATAAAATAAGGAATTGAACATGTTCATCAAGATGGAGGTACAAAACTAGTATACAAAAATCAGCAGCTTTCTTAGACAAATAAATACACTGAGGAAGAAGTCACGGAAACAATTCCGTTCACAATGGTCTCAAAATAATGACACCAACTAACAAAACAAATAGATTGGAACAAACCTAACCCAGAGCTACTGAAATAGATCTTTAATAAAACTTTAAAACACTCAAGGAAGACACCCGTAGAATGAAATGCCTCACGTGGTCATGGATTGCCAAGATTAAAACTGTGAAAACAGCTTTGTGTCAAAAGCAACCTGCCCATTACGTGCAACCCCAGTAAAAATACGAACTCAACTCTTCAAAGAAATAGAAAAAAAACAAACAAAAACCGAACCAAAACAACCTTACACTTTATATGGAAGCACAAAAGACCCCAAATAGTCAAAGCAGTTCTGGGCAAAAGAAATATTCTGGAAGCTAGATCCATAGCATTAAAAACAGCATCATAATGATATAAACACAGTCCTGTAGATTGATGGAATAGAATAGAACAGAATATATATATATATATACATATATATATATATATATATATATGTATATATACATATATATACACACACACATACATATAAAATCACACACCTGATTTTTGCCAAAAATGTATAAATTAAAAAAGATGGCCGGGCGGTGGTGGCGCACGCCTTTAATCCCAGCACTCGGGAGGCAGAGCCAGGCGGATCTCTGTGAGTTCGAGGCCAGCCTGGTCTCCAAAGCGAGTTCCAGGAAAGGCGCAAAGCTACACAGAGAAACCCTGTCTCGAAAAACCAAAAAAAAAAAGAAAAAAAAAGAAAAAAAACTCATTGGAGAAAAGACAGGATCTTCAACAAATACTGCTGAGGAAAGCGTGCGTCTAACGTCGATGAATGAATCCAGAGCCTTCTCTCTGACCTGCACAAAACTCAGTTCTAAGTGAATCAAGGACCACAGATTAAGACAAGAAACCCTGAAACCACCAGGGAAGAAAGAAGGGAGTACACTCTATGATACGGGCATAGGCAAGGATGTTCTGAATAGGATGGCAACCCTCCATAAGCAAGGCTAGTCATCACCACATGGAATTCCCTGAAATTAAAAAGCTTTTCAATAGGAAAGAGACAGTCTACAGAGTGAGGGCAAAGATCTGCCACTGGCACATCCAACAGAGGATTAATATCTAGAATACACAAAGAACTGAAAAAAACAAAACAAAACAAAACTAAGCATCAAGAAAAAAAACTAATTTAAAAGTGGGCCACAGAACTGATCAGAAAATTCTCAAAAGAGGAATACAAAAGACCAACAAATATTTTAAAAAGTGCTCAACATCGATAGCCATCAGAAGTGCAAATCAAGATGACTTTCAGATTCCACATGACCCCAGTCAGAATGATGGTCACCAAGAAAGCAGTAAGAAATGCTGGCAAGGACATGGGGAAAGAGGACTATTTATCCACTGATGGAAAAGTGTGGAAGTTTCTCCAAAAGCTAACAATAGAACAACCATTCAATCCATCTCTATCACTCCTGGGAATATACCAAAGGTTTCCAGATCCTACCCACAGAGACACACGCCCATCATTGTTCATTGCGGCTGTATTCCCCATAGCGGAAACATCTGTCTAGAAGGCATCTGTCTAGAAGACATGAACTGAAGAACGCATATTGAAGATGTGGTGCCGACACACAATTTAATTTTATCCAGCTACGTACAAAAATGAAATTATAAAAATTACAGGAAAATGGGTGGAACTGGAAAACATTACACTGAATGGGGTAACCCAGACCCCAGAAGACAAACAGCACGTGTTCTATCTCATTATTGGAACTCAGCTTCTAACTTTCAGTTGGGTGTGTTTAACTTGGAATATCTATAGTGGACAGGAAGCTAGAAAAGGCAGACAGTGGTAGAGGAGAAGGCCTTAAGGACTAGGGGATAGAACACATGTGGTATTAAAATGGGGATGCTGGGGGTAAAACGGAGGGTTAAGGTCCATATGCATATGATGTGCAGGTGGGGGCGGTGGGGGCGGTGGGGGCGGTGGGGGCGGTGGGGGCGGGGAGAAGAAAAGACAGATGGTTTAACCAAACACAAGAATGCACGCACAAGCCTGCGGGTAGCCCGCGTTTTCACAATCCAAAACAAAGTATACTTTTAAAAAGACACGAACGCAGGTAACTTGCACGGGTGGACAGTGCTTCCCCAGAAAAACATGAGTTATTAAATGATAATCTCAGTGTCAGGTGTGGGATCTCTTTCAACAAGTTATTGGTTAGAAAGACCCCAGGGGTCCCCCACACAACACAGGCTGTTTTGAGACCTTGCTTCTCAAGAAAACACTGTTTGGTTGTAAGACAAAGAAATCAAGCTGGAACTGGTCTGGAAACGTCTTCCTCCCTGTGGGCTCGCTTTCACCATGCTATAAGGGTCTATGCAGGCCAATAGGGGGAAATGTCACCAATAATATTATCCAGTGGTGAGCACTGAATGTGATAATACTGATCTTCCAGTAGTGAGCACTGAATGTGATAATACCGACCTTCCAGTAGTGAGCACTGAATGTTATAATACTGACCTTCCAGTAGTGAGCACTGAATGTGATAATACTGACCTTCCAGGCATGGTGTGTCCATAACTGAAATGGTGGCATTGACTGTTAGCGGGTAACCAACTACTTTCTGGTTGCCTTTGAAGATGACACACTGCATGAGAGAATGTGTGTCTGGTACTGTAAACCTCATTGTCTTCGTTTCATTTCTGTTCCTGTGATAAAATACCCTGACCAAAAGCAACTTAAGAGGAAAAGGGGGTTGATGTCTTCAATAAAAGAAAGCATTTCGCTGAGAGCTTGTTTATGGTTTCAGAGGTCAGTCCATTATCATCATGGTGGGGAGTGTGGTGGTACAGATGGTGCTGGAGAAGGAGCTGAGAGCTTTACATCCTGATCCACAGGCAGGCAGGCAGAAAGAGAAAGAAACAGCGCCTGGCTTGGGCTTTTCAAACCTCAGAGCCCACCCCCAGTGACACTCTTCCTTCAAAAAGCCCACATCTCCTAATCCTCCTAATCTTTTCAAATAGTTTTATTTCATGGTGGCTAAGCATTCAAATATGTGAGTCTATGGGGGTCATTTTTATTCAATCTACCAAACAAATGTACCCTGATTTTTATATTTTTGGTTTTTCAATTATATGACATGAATGCACTTTTCATTAAACAATGATCTCTTTATAGAGTCTACCTGGCTCCCCTGAGAATAAACAAAGCTTTAAACAATGAGGACATCATCATGACCATGTTTACAAGTATTAAATCCTTGCACAGGAAAAGGACGTCATATAAAATCACACATCACGGGTGAAGTGGGTGCTCCCTTCTATGGATCTAAGGAGGGTGTACTACAGAAGTCAACAAGTCCAAATGCCTTCCATTTCTGATTCTGCTCTCTGCTCCATGGGGCTCTTTGGTCCAGGAAGAGCAGAGACAAAAGTGAAGAAACACAGACCTCCCTTGGTGGTGTTCCTGGGCCCTTCCGTGAATTCACCCTGAACTTGCACCATGAGAGGCAGACCCATCCACATGTTTAAAACACAATGAAAATCTGTTTCTACATCTCTACTTTGTAGATGTCTAATTGTATTTAAGATATGAAGATTAAAACTGATATATGGCATACTAAGTACCTATTTGGTCCACATATACCAATGTGTCTATGGGTGTTGTAAGTAGATAAAGGCAACATGGACCAGAGGTAGGCATGGATGTAAGTAGGTTGTAGGTCTGTTCCTTCTATTTTAAGACACTGAGACATGAACTCTAAATAGATTATTTCTAAATGGTGTTATCAAATGATAAATAAGATCTGATGGTGTCTTTTTTCAGACTTTATACTTTTCTATGTGTTTTGCTCTCGGGAAATGTTTTCCTAGGTGTTTTCCTCCTAAAGAGATGGGCTCATCACAAATCCCGGCCTTTCCTAGACCAGCCCATGTTTCCTTCCTCACAGTCCCTGCTGCCTCCTTCCTTGTCTGTCCTCACTCCAGCATGTCCTTCTGTGATCTGCTGTAACTGCTCAAATGACCTCACTAAAATGCATATAACACATAGAGACAATGAAAGCCACATATACTATGTCACAGAGACCCCCTGTCATGTTTGTTACTCATTCAGCCAAGGTTTGGATGACTTAATAATTAGGAAATACATGGAATTGATATGAATTCATATAATATTAAAATACAGATAGTTTTAAAATTAGGCCCACTGGGCCTAGAGGCACACACCTTTAATGCCAGTACTCAGGAAGCAGAGGCAGGTGGATCTCTTTGAAATTCGAGGCCAACCTGGTGTATATAAGTTCTAGGACAGCCAGAGCTACATAGTAAGACCCTGTCTCAAGAAGACAAACAAAAATAAGTATGATCAGGCCCGAGAGCCAGGTTTTAATACAATAAACACTTCATGGTTGAAAAATAGCACAACTTTTCATGCTAGATTTACTGAAAATGGTAATAAATTAGAAATACTTTTTCTATGTCACTAACTGAATAATCAGTTAAGTGCAAACTCTTGGTGGCCACATATATAAACCTACTCAGTTAAAGGCAGAACAAGTTCAGGAAGCAGAGGCAGGAGGATCTCTGTGAGTTCAAGGACAACCTGATCTACACAGAGAGTTACAGGCCAGCCAGGGCTCCATAGTGAGACCTTGTCTCAAAAAAACAAAACAAAAAAACCAGAACAAATTAGTAATACTTTAGTTCAGTCTACAATATAACCCACTAAATCACAAATGTATTTTTCTAATTAGTTTTTAATATACAAAACGTTGCAGAAAGTTAACAACTGCTTTATTAGTGACTTATTCCCATGTGTTTTCTTCAGAACAAGAATCTGGGTATCTACTTCTGGGAAAATCAGGGCTTTCTCTCCTGTGACAGAGGTGACTGCTCCAAGTGTGACTCAAGGCTCCCATCTACAGCACAGCTAGCTGGCTCAGGAGCACAGCCTATGGTAAAGTGTACTATAGTGCATGGTGCAGGCTTCTCAGCGATCTAAGTCTCCACAGCATCACAGCAAGAATGCACGGGCCATCCATGAAAAGAAGCCGGTGAGCAGGTTTGCTCATCTCAAAGCAAAGGGCAGAGAATCTTGGAGACACGGATACGAATTCAATCACTCAAACTCAGTCAGATGTTCTCCCACTCTTCCTGGTAATTTAATGAGTACTATGCAGTTGACAAACAGAAAATGGGGGGTGGGGGAAGGGCATACCATCTAGTGTGAGAGGCAAACAAAACTGCTTCAGTCCAGTCTCAGTTGTGTTTTGTTCAAACGATTTAGAAAGTACCCTTATCACTTTTTTTTTTTTTTTTTTTTTTTGGGTTTTTTCGAGACAGGGTTTCTCTGTGTAGCTGTGCGCCTTTTCTGGATCTTGCTCTGTAGACCAGGCTGGCCTCGAACTCACAGAGATCCGCCTGCCTCTGCCTCCCGAGTGCTGGAAATAAAGGCGTGCGCCACCACCACCCGGCCCCTTATCACTTAACAAGACACTTGATTTTCAGTATTCATCTTCAAGAATTCAACTGGCTTGGTGGTTCCCAACCTGTGGGTCATGATCCATGGAGGGGTCACCTATGACCATCTGCGTATCAGATGTTTATGTTATGTTTCATAACAACAGCAAGATCACAGTTATGGAGCAGCAATGGAAATAAATTTTATGGTTGGGGGGGGTGGTCACCACAACATAAGGAACTGTATTAAAGGGTTACAGCGTTAGGAAGGTTGAGAATCACTGATTTAGAGCTTGATGCTGGTCAACAGAAGCATCTCAGAACCACTGGGGTTGATGAGTCCACTAAGCTGACAGTGGATCTCAGGAAAGGCAGGGACAGGAGACTGAAACATTCCTGGAACAGCTCCCTTTTTCACCAAGAACCGAATCACTGAATACAACCAGAGAAACCAAAACAACAAAACATACCCCCAAACGAAAAAAGCCGACCGTTCACGGCTCAGCGGGTCAATGCGCGGCAAACGGCAGCCTACTGGAAAGAGAAAGACAAGGATCCCAGCTCTCCACGTGAGGCCCGGGGTCAGCACATTTGGAAATCTTACTCTCCCTGAGCTCTTTCCTCATCGCCGCCGCAGTGGAAAAAGTTTCAGAGCCCGCCCCCTGGGTTTGCTGCACGGATTAGAGGAGCTGCCCACTGTCATGTGTGTGACGGATTGCTTGGCACACACCAAGCATTCCATAGTCGTTACCTCTTGCGATCACTGTGATGTCTCATCAGCTCAGCGTGTCCTTATTTTATCTTGGGAAGCCACTTTCTGTTATTCAAAATACTGGTGAAAACGGTCCGCTCTTCATATCGTCTTTCAAACCAGAGCATTTCGGTCGATTCAGTTGAAGTCTAAATGAGTGTTTTTGGACTATTACATTATCGAGACCGACGTCCATTCCAGAGTACTGCAAAGTTGCAATGAAGCAGTCTCTCGGAGGCACATTTCAGACTGCATAATTGCTAGGTCTGCCTTAGGAGAAAGGGGGAAACCTGTCTCCATGTTCAAGCCACCCTATAGTTCTCAACTCCTTGTAGAGAGAGCCACCTGGAGACAGCTATCAGCCCTAGTGAAGACTCCCATTCTCTGTGCTTACCATTCCCAGTGGCTCTGTTCCTTGGATAGCATGATTGGAAGAAGCCAGCATGAGCTCTCCTTGTCCCCCAGACTACTGTGTATTGTGTTTGCAGCTCCCTGTACCACACCTGCTTTGAATTTCACGGGGTGGAGGCTAAGATACTGGAAGGGTTTGGAGACAACACACTTGAACAGCTCTGTCTTGTGGGATCGGTCCCCATCTACATCTGTGTGATCAATAAAAGCCCACGAATCTTGAAATAATGGTTCGAGTCCCCCGGTCCCTTCCTACTTGGGTAAAGAGCAGTCAGCTAAAGCCGTGGAAATCTTCAATTCGGATTTGGATGGACTGACTGAGAAGCAACATTTAAAGTACTAAGAGGTCTTTAAAACAGCAGACATCCAGGCTGTTCACTCTTAGTTGATAAGGACAAGAACTTTTTGAAGGACAGATGTAGATCTATGTCCAGGTCACAATTCACATGACAGGGTAAAAACTATCCCCCCCCCATTTCCTAAGTTATCACAGCTTCCTCCTGAGTTCTCCAAGGCAAGCTACATGGATCCTATCTCACTCCTCTGGGTTTTGTTTTTGTTTTACATTTATATTTATTTCATACACAAACACCCACAGCACAGCCTGTGGGTAGAAGTTGGGGGGAGGGGGCAACTGGTGAGGGCAGGTTCCTTCCTTCTACCCTGAGGATTCTGGGTATCCAACTCCCATCATCAGGGTGGGTGATAACTGACTGGGTGACAGCTGAGTTATCTCACTAGCCCAAATCTGTTTTTGGTATTGATAATTTTGCTTTTCAGTTTATCTCATTCCATGTGTAGGAGTATTTGCCTGCATGTATGTATGTGGACCATACATGTGCTTGGTGTCTACACATATCAGAAGAAGGCAGTGAATCCCTTGGGACTGGAGTTACGGATAATTGTGACCCAACACACAGAGGCTCAGAACCAAACCCAGGTTCTGTTGAAAGAGCAACATGTGCTCTTAATTATGGAATCATCTCACCAGCCTGTTTTATTATTGTTGTTATTTTTAATTTTCTTTTATTTTTGTGTGTGCAGGTGTGCTGTGAACGTGTGGATGTATGATGCTACATTCTTCATCCCAGCCAGAAGAGCAACAGGTATAGCATCTAGTCCAGGCAGAGGCGGTTTAGAGCATCTGTACGGCTGTTTTAGTTAGGGTTACTACTGCTGTGATAAAACTCTGACCAGAAGCATTTGGGAAGGAAAGGGTTTAGTTTTAGGTTACATTCCCACATTCACAGTCCATCATCAAAGGAAGTCAGGGTAGGAACCTGGAGGCAGGAGCTGATGCTGAGGCCACAGAGGGGTGCTGCTTACTGGCTTGCTCAGCCTGCTTGCTTATTGTATCCAGGACCACCAGCCCAGGTGTGGCACTGCCCACTGATTGATGCCCTCCTACATCAGTTATCAATCAAGAACATCTCCTACAGACTTACCCAAAGGTCAATGTGATGGGGGCATCTTCTCAACTGAGGTTCCCTCTTCCCTAGTGACACCAGCTTGGGTCACACGGACATAAAACCAGCCAGGAAAACACCTGACTACTTGGGGCCACAAGAGAACTTTCTCCTATCTTTTTTTTTTTTTTTTTTTTTGCTGGAATTTACTTCCTAAACACACAGAAGGATTGGTCAGCAGTCTCTGGTCTTGTTCCTGCTGGTCTCTGCATAGAAGAATGATTTTACCCAATTTTTCAATAAACTTCAAACTTAAGAGCTTGATGATTTCATCCTGTATTCCCATGGGCTCAGGTCTTATCTTTAAGAATAACAGTTACCGAATTATAATGTAATTCTTATTTCTGTGTTTCCTGCAGGATGCCATGCTAAGGATTCCTTTCTTGCTTTTGTGACCTCAGCACTCACTACCACATCCTGTTGCAGAAAAGGCAATCGACAAATGTTTGCTGAACGAATAATGAAATGAAACTTCTATGAGATTTTGGGAAAGTCACTGATCTTGATAAAGTCAGATTTCAGGGAAAAAAAAATGAAAAGGGAGTGGATTTTCTAGTAGATTTGTCATGGTCATGATTATTCAGTTGAATCAGTATACTTGGCTAAAAAATTTTTTAAAAAAGTTTTTTTTTTTCCTTTTTTGTGGACTCCTACAATCTTTATCTTTAAAACTAAAGGGATTAAAAAGTTTGTGGACGAGCTGACTTAAGCCAGTGTGCTAGCCAATTATACTTCTGAGTTCACTGAAAACTATTAAAGCTTGCAAAGTAAAAATGCTATTTATACACTATTAATTACTGAGTATCTCAAATATATGTCTGTGTGGTGCACATATGTCGACCAGAGGTCTGTGCTGGCTGTCTTCCTCAGTCCCGTTCTATCTTATATGCTGAGGCAGTATCTCCCTGCTGGACCCAGAGCTCACATTTCTGGTTAGGCTGGCTGGCCAGCTTGCTTTAGGATTCCCAGTCTGGGCTTCCCATGTGCTGGGATCACAGGCGGTCTGCCATGTTCCCCTGACTGCTCTGTGGGTGCGGGGGATCCGAACTCTGGCCCTGAAGCTTATGCAGCAAGCCCTTTGCCTGCTAAGCCATCATGAAAGCCCCGTTGCATTTCACTTTATTTTTCAGTATAAATAGTTCACCTATCCAATGGAGAAATCTTTCATTTTTATGAATTCTAGATTGATCTGATAACAAAGCTAATAAATTTCCCATTTATCAATTTCTATTAAATTTAGTAATAGAAAAAATACGTTTGCTTTGAGCTTTCAAAGGTCTTAAACCCTAACAGCCAGGTTTAGTACGTGTTCTGCAAATGTATCATGTGGGTTGCTATAATCCAAGCTCTCACAAGTGTTTCTTCATGCAAACATGTGCTATAGGTACAGTCTTCCTCAATGTGGCGTTCGCTGCGGCTGCTGGGGACCTTTTAGAATCTCACCATGTAAAAAAAAAAAATCAAGCAGTCTTCAACAGGAAAGACGCCTATTCCTAGGTTTCATAGAATTTGTTGATCATAATTGTGGATATTTTGGGACTCCGCCTGTCTGTGACTTCTGTGTGTGTGTGTGTGTGTGTGTGTGTGTGTGTGTGTGTGTGCGCGCGCGCAGCGCGCGCCACGTACGTGCATGTTCATGTGGATGCACACATACCATGGTGCACATGTAGAGGTTTCAGGACAACCTCGAGTGTCCGTCAGCCCTCACCTTCCACTGTTTGAGAAAGGGTCTCTCGATGTTTGCATCCTCCAGGCTGCCCACACTTCCAGGCACTCCTCTCTCCACCCCCCATCTTGACAAGAAAACACTTGGGTTCTGGGGGTCTGAACACAGGCCCCCACATTTGCATATCAAGTGTTTCACCCCCTAAGCAGTTTTCCTGGCCCACCCATGACCTTATAAAAATGAGCTTGATTAGGGATTGATCTATGATAGATAGCAACAGCTAAATAAACTTGGTACTAAAACCTGCTTTTTAAGATTTCATTTTTAAATGGGGAGTGAGGGATTAGACAATTTGTTAACCTGTCTCTTGTCTATTAAGTTTATAAACTCCATGATGACAGAACAAACCAAACCAGAAAAATTCTTTAAAGTGACAATACCTGTTGGGGATGACAGAAGACTCAGTTTAGATCACTATTTCTCAGCTGGGGCCAATGGTGCCTACGAAACATCTGGCAACATCTGAAGGCATCTTTGGTGGTCAGTGCTGGGAGGTGCTGCAGACAGAGTGAGCGGAGCATCCCACAGTCTGAGCTGGTGCTCCTCAAATGCGTGGTTTCTATGCTTCCAACGGTTTTTGTCTCTAGTTTCCAGTTTATCCGTACTTTCATCCGGGTTCCTTTGGGCTTATCTCGCCTGGATTCAATAAGCTTGAATATATAGGCTGTGTCATTTGCTAAATTCGGGATAGTTTCTTGCAATTATCTTCAAACACTTATTTCTGTACCATACTTCTCCCCTCTTTCAGAAACGCTGATGATGTAAATGTTGGAAATACTGTGCGAACGGTCCCCATGGCGTGTTCATTCTCTTCTTTCAATTTCCTTCTCCTCCTTGACGTTCAGATTAGATCATTTTTGCTCATTTCAACCTCACCAGCGAACCCTCTATGAGCTCTGTTCTACTAGAGAGCCCGGCCATTCAGTTTTAAAAGTTTGGTTACTGTATTTATTCACTTAAAATTTTCCGAATGGGCTCAGCAGCTAAAAGGACTTGTGGTGCAGGCCCTGCTGCCCAAATTCAATCCCTGAAACCCATGGTGGATGGGAAAACTGAGTCCCGTGACCTCCACATACATGCCACCACACACGCGTCCCCCCATCTCTTCCTTACACACACAACAGTTTAAAAAACAATTTCCAATGATTCTTATTTATATTTTCTACTTACTTTATGAGTGTTCGATCTTTCTTCTTAGAATGCTTTTTATAGTGACTGCTGTAAAAACCTTAGCTAGTTCAAGCATCTATGTTAGCTCTGCACGGCTCTCATTTTTTTCTCCAAGCCTTTCCGGCTTTCTTGGTTTCTTCAAGGTTGAGAGATTTTTGAACTGTATTCCTGATATTTTCAATTTTCTGGGCCCTATTTAAATCAATTGTAGTCTTTAATATTTCTGTCTTTATCAGAAAATCCAGCTGCCTACATTTGGGTTACAAATTCTGGCCAGCCTCATATAAGCTGTAGTTTCCATGTGATTTCTGTTGCCAACATCCTTGGGGTACTATTTACATCTTTCATCGTATTTACTACACAGTGACCACTCAGGGCCCCGGAGTGGTACTGATATTTGGTTCAGTCCTCAAGCCTTTGTGCGGACACTCTTTAAGATCAGATCTGCTTGTGTACAATGTGGGGATTCAGGAGAGTCGTCACCATAATCTCCACCACTCTCTGATTTTCTAGGGTCCCCCCTTCTGGTCCTCTAACTTGAGAACCAGTTGTCTATTCT
This sequence comes from Peromyscus californicus insignis, assembly GCF_007827085.1. NCBI lineage: Eukaryota > Metazoa > Chordata > Mammalia > Rodentia > Cricetidae > Peromyscus > Peromyscus californicus. Next base: position 38,769,485 of record NW_026294535.1, read on the forward strand.
ATTGTTCTGTTCCATTCCATTCCATTCCATTCCATTTCTTCCACATACACTGAATGTCTGAGAGCACAGTCTTTGCAACCCACGGGTAGCAGCGCACTCCCCGGGAGGGCGTTCCTCCAAAAAGATCTTTAGGGGGTTGTGGTCCCTGTTACAAGATGTTTGTGTTCTCAGGGGTAAGGAACAGCAAAGAAAACTTGGAAGAGCAAAATTTGGAGTTACATGTTCCTCTCCGTTTTCTGGTCTTTGAGTCACAGCCCCAGGCTTCCTCTACCGGTCTGTGTGTTCATGTCTCGTTGTCTGCTCCCAGGTTCTTTGCTCTCAGGCATCTAGGCTGGGAGACACGGAGAGGAAAGTGGGGGAAACACTGCCCATCTGGCAGAATTTTCAAGTCTGGTCTTTCATCGGCCTCCTACTACTTACATCTTCATATTGCTGCTGCAGGCACTGTGTTTAGGTTTTGTGGATACACTTAGTGGGAAGGACATGGTGGACGGTGCTGACTAGGTTCCTTAGAGCCTGTATTTACTACCTTTTGATTCCGTCTTTCCTTTGGGTGAGCACGGGTATTTACCTAGTGTATCATTTAGCTTTCGCTGTGTAACAAAGCACTCAGCACTGAGCGGCACAAAGCAACATTTCACTTAGCTCATGAGTCTTTCCGTCAGCTGGGAGATTGCTCTGTTCTGGGCTGGCGGGGCTGCTTCCTCGCTCACACCTGCGGTCCAGCGGCAGTTGGATGATGTCAGATGTTCTAATTTGTATGTCTAGTCGCTGCCTAGCTGTCACTTAGGCTGTCTGTCTCCCTTCATGTGGTCTCACTTACCCTGAAGGCTAACTAGGAGTTGTTTCCACGCTGGTCTCAGGGATCCAGCCACATCATGAGAGGGTGAGATCCAGGGAGAGAGAACTTTTGACAACCTGCTTGTCTCACATTCACTGGTGTCCCAAGTCACACAGCCTAAAGTCAGTGTGGCTGAGGCCTGCACACAGCAGATGAGAAACAGACCATCACAGGGGACAGTTCTGTGCACAACATCTCACAACCAAGTGCATATTCAGGAGAGTATGGTATACATGTAAGATTGTTACTCCACTGTTTTTTTAAAGTAACATCTTCATTGTACAGAAAATGGCAGGGCCGCCACTTTCTTCCCTCAGCTGCCTTTGGCAAGCTCCACACCGCTGTCTTTTGACATTTCACATCACCTCAAGACCCAGTCTGTGTTCTTTTGGGGAAGGAGGGCGTGTTTGGTCAATTCAGTCAAGCCTGAAAGTACCACTAAGATAAAGTTAGAAAACACTTTTAAATATAAAACTCTTTGACTTATAAAATACGTATCCTCCTTCTAGTCTCAGACTGAATTTTATTTTTAATTCTCAATCTCCCCAGGGGGTTGCTCATAGAATCTTCTCTACTTTCTGCAAATCCCGTGTTCCCCACAGACACCCCAGGCAAAGAGAACCTGGAACCAAGAACCCCACAACACCCTGCTCTCTTCCTACCAACTGTGACATCTCCTTTCCCAAGAGTTTCCTGCTGAATCCAATCCTCCTGTCTGTCCTTTGGGTTGTTATCTGCCATAGTTATACGTGCTTTCTCCCAGCCCAGCCTTTGGAGTGTCTCCTGCCCTTAAACCCTAGTGTGTGAGGTGAGTGAATGTGTGTGTGTGTGTGTATTCAAGTGCTCCTGAAGGCCAGGCGTCAACGTTGGATGTTTCCTCAGGAGCTAACCACCTTGTTTTCTGAGACAGAATTCCTCACAGGCTTGGAGCTCACCAAGAAGGTTAAGCTGGCTAGTCACTGGGTCCCAGGGTTGCACCACGTCTCCATCTCCCCAACCCTGGACAAGCATGGCACCCAGCATTTTCACATGGGTTCTCGGGGAATCAAATTCAAGTTCTCGAGCTTACATGGCAAGTGCTTTACCAAACAAGCCATCTCCTCAGCCTAGTTTTCCCCTTTTCTATGATGCCTTCTGTTCGCCATTTTTAACTAGTTCTGTTTAAAAACAAACAAAAACAAAAAGCAAAACAAAACAGACAGTATCCAAGGCAAGAAACTAACACATGTACTTGAAAACAAGACCTTTCCTGGACCCACACGCTTCTTTAAAAAATCCACACACTTCCACCTTTCTCTTTCTCTTTACAGGCAACTTTCTAGAAAATACTACCGGTATTTTATGGTATAACTTGCTACAATCAGTGGCCCATGGAAGAACAGACAGCCGGTGCCGGCGATGAAGCCCACGAGTCTTCTTACTTGACCCTTGCCTCTGAAGGGGGGACTATTTCCCAGGCCCACCTACACTTTCTTTCTCTGGGGAAGTAGTTCACATCATGGTGTCATTTAAATCTGGCCCTGTAAATACTGCATTGTGCTAACACACTCTGAGCTTTATGTCATGTGGATGCCATTCATTGCTTGTTTCTGATACAGATGTAAGTTTTTATCTATTATTTTATTTGCTCATGAAATATCTGTTGAGCACCTAGCATGTGACTGTCACTGTGAACGATACAAAAAGTCTGCCTCTTGGGAGCTTATATGCAAAAAGCACAGACACCAACAAGCAAATATAGAGTATGTCAGAAAAAGATTAAGTACTATCTATCTATCTATCCATCCATCCATCCATCCATCCATCTATTTATCTCTATCCATCTGTCTATCTATCCATCCATCCATCTATCCATCCATCCATCTATCCATCCATCCATTTATCTCTATCCATCTATCTATCTATCTATCTATCTATCTATCTATCTATCTATCTATCTATCTATCCATCTATCCATCTATCTATCTATCCATCTATCTACCTACCTCTCTCTATCTACCTAACTCACTCACTCATTCTCATTCTCTCTCTCTCTCTCTCTCTCTCTCTCTCTACCTACCTACCTACCTATCTCACTCTAGATTAGAGAGAGCTATGAAAGGGAACTAGGGGTGTGTCTGTGAAAGGTTCTGACAGGAATAATGGGAGTCCCTTGAAATCAAAGGATCATTATATCCTGTTTATACACCGGCTTTGTCATTTCATGACTATGGAGGAGGCAAGGCAGCTAAAGCCTCCATTCAACTGCTTCCTTGTCCAGAGCCCTTACTTCACTCTTCACCCTAATATGGAAATTCCATATTAGGAATTTATACACTTTAACAGGGCCTGGAGAATCTGCCTGGTCTCCATTCATAACCAGTACTTGGGGACAAACTGTTTACTGTATATATCACTTTCCCACTTCTTTGGACACTAAACATTGGTGTGATCTGGACCATGTTGTTTCTCTTAAGGTTGGTTTACAAAACAATTATAATTAACTATACTGGGCATCTCCTTTATACACAATGTTCATGTACACAATCCAAAATTCACAGAGAGGCACACGCAAGAAGATAAAACTAACTTAAAAGAAACCCCAACAAGTTCTCAAGTGTTTCTTGGCAACTATTCTCAAGGTAATTAATTCCTGGTTCAACTACTGACATTTGAGCATTGGTACCAAAGTAACACACCATATGGACAAAACTTTCAACATTGCTGACATCAATTGTTTTTTTATCATTATGTAATGCATTTTCAACAAGACACACATGGATCACGTGCTTAACTCACCCTAAGACTTTGATAAAGCTTCTGAACAGATGGCAAATTGCCCGTCTGTAGCTGCTCACCTGCTTAACTTCCAGCCAGGTGAATCATAGGTGTCTTGATGTTGCTAGGCAACAAGGCAACTATAGGACTCCAAGAAAAACACCACCAACCATTGCCATTCATAGAACATTTACTAGGGCCAACCATCTTGGTTTGTAATTCACAAAAACCAATAGAACATGTTTTATAAAAATACTTTAGAAAATTCTGCCATCATAAGACACAGTAGTTCAGCTTATTTATTTCTAGAAAACAAGCTAGCCGTAAGGTGGCTAAGACGCAGGAGAGCCAGCAAGTACTGCTAGCTTGTGCTTTTCTTACTTATTTATCCAGGCCCTATCAATAATTAAGCTGTCCCTCGAGGTCACCAGAATACCATTTAATTCTTCTGCTACAGTGCACTAAAATGCCTTGGAAAAGTTCTTGTTATATTATTTACGAATGTTGCATAAGCATACTAACTCATATCCAGTAGCTCTCTGCTAAAAAAAAAAAAAAACAAAAAAACAAAAAACAGTCCATTTACTTTTCAGGGGACGTATTACCGGATGTCACAGCCATGACCATCATCACTCCAGGGTAAATCACAGCCGTGACTGTCATCACTCCAGAAACTCAAAAGGTTAAGAAAGGCATCCAAGTTGTGAAGGTCTGAGGCCACCCTTGACTTGGTAATTCTTTTTCTGTTACGCAATATAAGTTAACTATCACTGCCACATGAGAGATTCACATGTCCAGTTCCAGGGAAAGGTCTGGGACCATGCAAATAGTGCTGCACACCAAGGAGGCGTCAAACACCCCATTTTGAGGGGTTGCTTCCAGACATGATAAATGCTGATGTTTTACATGAAAAGGGCAGGTTGCCAAGCAACACAGTATCTCTAGTTAAAAAAAATCTATAATATACGAATCAATGTAATATATATACACAACTGTAAAATATCTACAAACACATAGCATAAAATGTTTGCATATGACCCATATGAATAGGCATATCAATCCTGAAAAGAGAATGAAAGTGAATTAACTGATTGTGTAAACCTGGGTAACGTAGAAAATATTTTTAGTGTTTTTCTACATTCTATAAAGAATATACATCGTTATATTTTAAAAAAATAAACAAGGCTATGCATAAACAGGTTGGCAGTTGTATGTCAGAATGTAGAGGTTTCCTAAAGAATATTTGTGCATGTGTGTGGGTGTGTGTATGCCATCACATACGTGCCATAGTGTGCATGTGAAGTTCAGAAGTCTAACTTTGAGAGTTAGTCCTCTTTCCACTAGGGGGGTTCTGGGAATTGAACTCAGCTTCATCAGCCTTGGCTGCAATCACCTTTATCTGCTGAGCTATCCACTGAGCAATCCTACTGGCCCCTCATAGACTTTCTCCAAACAAGGTCAGAGTCTTAGAGATCGGCAGTAGACGAGTGGTTTGTTTGTATTTTTATTTTTTAATTAACTTCAGCTAAAGCATCTGTGTGGACAGGGACTCACTTTAAATGTTCTCTGTGTCGGCACAGCTTTATCCCCATGAAACAACTCTGTTCTTCATAACTGGAGCATATAAATAGATACGGTTTATTTTTGATAAAAGTGAAATGAAAGACTATGGATCTTAGTAATAATTGCGCCTTCCTGCCAGACTAAGCCACACCATCAGTGGTGACAAAGTGGGCTAATTTAACCTTCAAGTCTGAATCTGATAACCTATGAACTTAGGCCAGCGGAGGGTGAGTCTCCGTGGTGCAAGGCCAGGCTCAGCGTTTTGAGTGTGGATAACTGACAGATTTTCTGGCTTCATCCGCAACTAGCTTTCTTCAGGGTTTCAAAAAACAATTTTCATTACATTTGTTCTTTGACCATTTCATGAACATATACAGAACATTCTGGTTGCTCTTACCACCCACCTTCTCCTATCCCCCTCTCCCAACATCTCCTCTTCCCCACAACCCCCCTTCCGCACTTGGGAGCCTGGTGGACTCACCTATGGGTACCCAACTAAAGACAATGACTTCTCCCCCAGAATTCACCAGTAGCCCCTTATTCAGCAAGGAGTGATAGGGGTCTATAACCCCCCTCCTCCCCATGTCACACAATAAGAGTCACACAAAAATTAGTTACCCCTAAGGCCTAAGACTTCCTGAGCCATGGAGTTTTGACTGAGTTTACAGAACCAGGCATTAATTCCCTCCTGTAGAGCAGGCCTCGAATCCAATCAGAGACCACTTGGTTACCCATGTAAATGTAACAGTCACGCCAACGGTGCCCTAGTGGGTACATCTTGCTTGGCAGGTTGGCACTATAGTTCAGAGGGTTCACAGCTGGTTAAGCTGTTTATGGTTTTGTTTATGGTTTTTCTCCCCTACTAGCCTGGATTTCAGGGTCTAAGCAAGCTAGCCAGTAGAGAGGAAGTTTCCAACTCAGTTTCAAGTTGATTTCTCTGTGTCTTGTGATGGAAGTGAATGGTGATGAAGGTCCTCAGCAACAGGGAGGGACTTACCAGTAGGCAACTGGGAGGAATGGTAATCGCATATATTGTTTTGTGGGCATTGGGGGCTCTTCTTACCAACAACTCCTAAGGAGAATCCCACTAGGGAGCTTTGGCACTGAGACATTTATCTTGAAATTTCCTTCTTGCCCCTCCAACTCCTTCCATGGACCCTCCCACTGCATCGCCTTCCCAACTCCATGTTCTCTCTCTCTCTTTTAAAATAACTCACTGAGTCCACTTAGTGCCCATATGTGCATGGGTGTAGGGCCGGCCACTGGAGCATGAGTGATCTACCATGAAGCATATTCCTGAAGAAAATGATTCTCCTTCCCCCAGCAACTCTCAACCGCCGACAACCCTCCCTGCCATCCACGGTAGAATTATTCCCTGGCTTGATCTCACGTGGATCTTATGCAGGCAGCCACAGCAGCTATGTGTTCCTGGGGACGATGGCTTTGTCACATCCAGAAGTCACTGTTTCTCAGCTGTCTTCCTCGACCCCTGGCTCTTACAATATTTATGTTTCCCCTCCGATTACGTTCCCTGAGCCTTGGGAGTGGTGGTGGTAATACAGATGTTCTCTTTAGAGCCGAGCACTCCGGCACTGATGAATTCTTCTCGGCACCTTGGCCCGTTGTGAGTCTCTGTGTTAGCCATCTGCTGAGAAAGGGAAGCTTCTCCGGTGAAGACTTCTAGCCGCACTTACAATAACCCTTGGGGGTTCTAGAATTAGTGCTGGCCAGCCATGCAGGGCGTCTCCTTCTCACTCTTCTTAACTTATATTTTTTCATTAGCTTACACAGCAGTAGGTTTTTCATACAATTGTGTTTTTTGGCTAACCCTCTCCTACTGTATCTTTATCTTCCTCACCCCCACCCGATGCCCTCTGAAACCTTCCCACCCCTGGCCCTCGTCCCGAAGGCATCCCCCAGTCCCATGGCCCGTTCCTAGTTTCCTGGATTCTGCAGGTACTGCAGGTTAAATACACAACACCAAAGAGTCAAAAGTAGGCCACACACATGAGAGACAACACATGGCATTTGTCTTTCAGTGCCTGGGTCACCTCGGGGAACAAGATGTTTTCCACCAGCTCCATCCACTTATTTGCGAATTTCATTTTTCTCTGCAGATGAAGAAATTCTGTTGTGTGTACGTACCACATTTTTATTATTCGTTCATCAGTTGGTGGACACCAAGGCTAAGTCTATTCCCTAGTATTGTGAAGAAAGCGGCAATAACTATGGGTGAGCAAGTAAATTTGTGTTCGTATATGGAGACCTTATGGTCTTTTAGTCTCTGCTTAGCGGTGATACCAATTTGTTTGTTTGTGTGTTTTTTTTTTTTTTTTTAGTTTTTTGAGACAGGGTTTCTCTGTGAAACAGTCCTGGCTATCCTGGAACTCCCTCTGTAGACCAGGCTAGCCTTGAACTCACAGAGCTCTGCCTACCTCTGTCTCCCGAGTGCTGGGATTAAAGGCATGTGATACCACCGCCCGGTTGTGATAAAGATTTTTGCAAGAAAGGAATACAGCCCAAACCAGTGTCCCAATGTCAGATGCGTTCGGCCACTCACATCAAGTGACAGGACCGATTTGAGTAAGTTGGTGATTTCGGGTTGGGCCACATGTGTGGTGTCCTCGACTGCAGGAGGGCTATGAGTTGGACCCGAATGTGAGTAGGTTGGAACAGTTCCTCAGCAAGCCCTGTCCTTGTGGTTGTAATGACTGGTCCTTTCCAGCTCATCTGCCATGATTGAGAGAGAGAAGGCTGTTCAAGATGCATGGAACGCTCTCGCTAAGCAACCAAGTTCGCAGGAACCCACTGCGCATACGGTAAGCCTTAGACTCTAAATAAGTAATGAATTCTAGGAGCAAACAAACACGCATGTGTCTGCTTTTTTATTTACTGTGCATTTCCCAGATTCCTCCTTAGAAATTAGGAATTCATTTCCCCAACTACGGGGAATATTGACCGTGGACGGATGGAACTAAGGAGCTGAGCGCTCCCTGAGAACCGCTCTTGAGAATCCCCCTCCGTTAAAGGGGGCCGCCTTTCTCAAGAGCATTCCAGGTTCAAGGGCTGCAAACCAAAAGCCCGGGGCTCCCTGCCTGAAGAGGAGACAACTCCAGAGGTGCTCCCAGTCCAGGCGCTCACACAGTTTCAGCCCCTCCCTTTGCCCAACCTTGCTACGTTCATTCTCTGGAAGAGAATGTCTTGAACATCTCCCGAGATCACAAGACAAGGAAGCGGAAGAGCCAAGTTCTCACCCAAACACATGTGTCTGTCAGTCCTAGTTTCTACCAATTCCATTAAAGCCCTGGCCCCTGTCACACGAGGTCTCCCCTTATTGTCGTCTTTACTAGCCTCTATTGTATTACCCATCCTTGAACTATCAACCCAGGCCAGCCCCATTCAACTCTGTACTTTCCACACACGCATGCCCCACAGGCCCCAGAAAGGCTCATCTTTTCTTGCCTCACAAAAGTGGCCCCTTCGTTTCCAGAGCTGCTTCTTTGAAGCTTTCCCTGTCCCCTAGGTAAGTGTAGCTCCCCATCCTCCAGGCCCCTACAGTGAGCTCCACATCCCTTTAGCTTGGGAATGCTTAACTATTATAACGAATTCTTTGCAAGCTGGAGCACGTCTTTTCACTCAGCTTTGCCAGCCACACAGCTTACAGATGTTTTGCTCAGTGAATGAATACACAAGGAGATGCCCATGTAGGTCCTGGCCGAATCCTTGCCAAAACCCCCATGTTGGGGAAGCATCTTTCAGTAGCATCCAAATGTGGATTCACCGCAACCTGAGGTCAGCCTTTCTCCATCATGGCAGCCTGACATGCAACATCTGGACACCACTGCAGATGCTCATGGATCCCACAAAACTGTATGTGGTCTCCACAGACGGTGCTCATGGTGGGGCCAGAAGAGTCTGTCACTTTCCTAGCTCTGTGGAAACTAGTACATATTTTTAAGTGCTCTTATTTAAGATGTGGAGATATTGTTCTACCTAGCCTTAGGTCCAGCATAAAAAGTTCTTTGTTGGAAACACCTTCCCCCTCCATTGGACCCAGCACACAATGGCTTAGAGCTTGCTAAATTTCCATTGCTAGGTCAGAAATCAAACCGAACATGGCTACATCAAGCACAGCTGGCCTGCATGACACTGTACCCTTGTTGTAAGAGGCTCCTTTGAAACACAAACGCATCGTGAATCGGCAGGGTGCGCCTCCTTCTCTGAAACTAAAACATTACCCACTGAAGAAAGGTCTGGGTATAAATCTAGGCACAGGACACTATCCAGACCAAGCTGAGGAGGTCTGTGGAGACTCCGGCTCTCAACACAGAAACTGAAAGCCGGGTCAGGCGCTGTATGTGTCCTTTGCACAGGAAATGCTCCAATTTTTTTATTGTTCTCAACAGAAATGTCCAAACAACGAAGATATTTGCTGAGAGCTGACTGAAGCTAACCAGGACAGGAAGGTTTATAAGCCCAGTCGTCATGTCCCGTGTCTGTCTGTCCGTACCCCCCTCACCCTGTTTCTTTGTTTCTTGTAAATGGAGTCAGGAAGGAGGAAGCTCTCTCACACATTAGAAACTGAATTTTTTTGGGCCCAGTATAATTTTACTTTTTTTTTCCGTTTCACTCTCAGAGACCCTGCAGCCTGGAGTATGAAGACAATGTGGTAACATTTTCCTGGGAGGGCAACACACGTGATGTGCTTTACAAGTCTGGTCACGTGTGAGCTGGAAAAACCAGAACCCGAGGCTCTCCTCTCTAAGTGCGGCTCGTTTCTAAGTGTGGAGGTCAGTTCTAAGGACAAAGATAAGACTTGCAGGTACTTAAAAAAAAAAGTAAGATGTTTATTGTTTTCATTAAGTGTGTGTGTGTGTGTGTGTGTGTGTGTGTGTGTATCAATGCGCATGCTCAGGGAGGGCAGAGGCATCAGATCTCCCTGGATCTGGAGTTGTGAGCTGCCTGCCCAACCTGGGTCCTGGGAACCAAACTCACTTCCTCTGCAAGAGTAGTGTGAATTCTTAACTGCTGAGCCATCTCTCCACCCCCCTGCAGGGACCCCCCCCCTCCCCCCTCCCCCGCCAAATACCTTCCTTCATGATGCTCAGGTCAGATATTCATTCATTTACTGAATAGAAATAAATATATCCAGTAGATAATGCTACATGCATTATACATATGCACACACATGTATACACACACACCATGCACAAACATACAGTATAAACACACACGCTCAAGTTCAGAATATTGGTGCCTTTCATTCTTTTCAGGCACTTCCTCCTAAGTGGCTGTACGTAAGGTGGTTATCTGGAAGTTTGGGATGGCAGGGAGGGATGGACTCTACCTTTTTAAACATCCGGGTGGAATCCTCGCTTATTTGCATGAACCGCATGATGACGTTGTTCAGATAGATGTCGCTCAGGGTGGCGTGGTCTTTGCTTTCTCGCCTCACTTGGTTCAGGAGCAAGTACCAGCAGTTCACTGGAGACAACAGGTTCTGATCTTTCCTGGGAGGTAAAGGAGGACAGAATTACCTACCATCCTGTCCAAGCAGCCCGGGTCAGCCAGAAGAGGTCACCCATGAGGGCAGAGGAGCCACAGCAGAGAGGTGCTGTATTCTTCTCTCTGCTCCGAGCATTTCTTAGATCAGGACATACCACAGCCTGCAGGAATCCTGCAACTTACCAAGCCTGGAAAGAAAACTTGGATCAAAAACCCTTGGTACAACCTCCCACCCCTGACTGGGGCTCCAGAAGCCTGACCCAGACAGTACTGAGGAAGCCCCAGGGTTTAGCACACCACTAAGGAAAGCACTCTTGTTTACATGAGAATCTATCGGCTACTGTCTCACACACAGACTGGTCTGCCCCGGCTCACAAAGTCTCCTTTGACTCTTCAGTCTACTGCTGGAAAAGAAATTTGACTAGGCATGCTTTCCACGGGACGCAAATCTGATGGTTATTTATTAATCCCTGGATAAAGAACCTCCAGCCTCCAAAAAAGCATTCCCCGGGGAACTTGAACTTTATAGGATTGTCTCGAGGCTCGTGAACGGAACCCGAAAGTTTGCTGGCTCATGATGGGTCACATGTCCTGGTGAAACTTACTGGGCCATCTGATTCGTATATGCTCCTGGTTTATTTCAGATAATAAAACTAAATGAACTGCAAAGCACACAAAATTAGACGTCTATACATATGTATTCAAGGAAAAACTCCACCCCAACATGGTGAGCAACCAGCATGCCACTGCTTAAAAAAAAAAAAAAAAAAAGATGCCCTCCTGCCCTCCTCCCCTCCCCCGCCCCGCCACCTGTGGCGGGCAAGGGAGCTGACCCTCCCCTTTATTACCAGCTGCAGCACTTGGGAAAGTGGGCCCTGTGCGTCTCCCGGGCAGCGCAGTAGAGCTGACCCTATTCACACGGGTAAAGGTGAACTGTGCTGAGAATGTGACCGTGGGAGATTGGGCCCCACTCCTCATCTTCCGTATGGTGGTGTGGGTCGTGGGGAGAGATGCCCCCTCACCTGAGGCAGGTGGGAGAGCTGACCCTGAGTTCATTAAGAGTAGGAGAGCTATTCCTACCCCTCAGCAGCTGCGGCACTCAGAGTGGCCCCTGTACCTTGCCTGGGCGAGGCAGCAGGGCTGACCCTGATGGTCCAGGTGTAGGAAGCCGGCCTTGAGGGCGTGAATGTAGGAGAACTGGCCGCATGCCTTGCTCATTGCTGCAAGGACTGAACTAGCCAGGGCAGTGCTGGAGGGCTCACCCTGGTGGTGAGGATAGGAGAGAGCTAGTGAACTGACCAACCCTGTAACTGCCCGGGCCCAGAATCAGGGGTATGAGTTGGCCCACCCCAATATCCACCCCATCTATGATCTATGGGAGCACGTGAAGGGGCTGGTTGTACAGACCCAAAGCTAAGGATCTCCACGACACAGGGCAACAACAGGATGTCTAAGAGGAGTCCCAGCGAGGGCCCAGCATCAATAGTGTAGCAGAAACCAGAGGCCTCGAACTGGACCAATGACTCTGCAATGAACACTTGCACATAAAGACATGTGGACAAAAGGGTTTACTGCGTGACTCACTGTGTCACACCACAGCTTCCATGACAAGATTTTTCCTTTTTTTTTTCTCTTAAATTGTTTTGAGGGGAGGGTTGCAAGGGCAGAGGGCAGATATGAAGGGACGGGGAAATGAATGGGGTCGAGATGCATGATGTGAAAAGACACAAAGAACAAATAAAAAGAAAGTTAAAAAAAATTAGAACCACAATTTGTTGTTGTTGACTATAAAAACTAACCATGAAATGGCAAAATGGCAGTGTTTCTCCAAACTCGGGCACAGAAGTGCCCGGTAATCAGATGTGGGGTTTTATTAACTTTTCTTCTTTTTAATTTGCATGTGTCTGTGAGAGGGCAGGGATGGGGGAGGAGAGAGAGGGGGAAGTCATGTGCCATGGCCCAGATGTAGACGTCCAAGGCCAGCCTCTGATGTGGGCTCTCGCCTCCCACAGGCTACCAGCCTTTCCATTTCTGAGGGCTCTCTTGTTTCTGCCCCCTGCCTTCTCCACAGGCGTGCAGGGATGACAGACGCACGCATGCGTGCCGCTACGTCTGGCTTCCGCACAGGTTCTGGGATCAGAAAGCAGGTCATCAGGCATGCGTGACAGGCACTTAACTCACTCAGTCAACTTCCCAGCAAGATGATGTAACAGTTCATTATTCATGAACATTTATGACCGCACATTAAGTCAGGGGAAAGAAAGTCACGCCTTTCTACCATATGGTTTCTCAGATTCTGCATTGAATATTGCATTGAATCGGGGAAGCTGAGGCAGGACGATCAAGAGTTTAAGGCCAGGCTGGGTTACACAGTGAGTTCAAGGATGCCTTATAAGACCCTGTCTTAAAAAGAAAACGAAGAAAATATCCACCACTCCCAAAACACTGAGTTACAATCCTTGTCTAAAAGACAAAGCAAGGAAAGGAACAGAAAAAGGCCCAGGAAGAAATCCTCATGCGCACTGGGATTCTAGCTCTGACCTGGGACGTCTTTTCTCTTAGAACCATCAAGAAGGAACGGAGTCCACGGCAGGTGAGCAGAGTCTTTCTATTATCATGTCCCTGTCCTGTTAGCCCCAGAAGCAAGTGCCACGCTGTCCATTTGAACTATGCTTATCCTTTAGCCCGAAGTAGTCTGAAATTCCTTCAGACTATTTCGTACATCTTTGTGTCCTCAGTATGCCCCCAGATGGAAGCATGAAATAGTATTTCATCGATTGAGTAAGCAAACACATTATTATCATTGCCTTGTTACTAGTGCCAATCACAATACCGATAATCATATAATAATAATAATAACAATAATAGCGGCTATCATTTACTGAGTAAGAGGCAGGAGGCAGGTTGAGACTGGGGACTTCAAGCCAGGTTTGGGGTGGTCCAGGTGGGCAATCCCAGCAACTTGGAAGGCTGAGGCAGGAGGATGACAAATTCGAGGCCAGCTTGGACAGCATGGACAACCCAGGGAGATCCTGCCTCAAATTCACCTAAATGTGAATGTAGGATTGTGGATTGTACTTACTCTAGGCTCTCATCTCTGCTCCCACACCCTATCTGTGTGGCTGTGGGGTAACTGTTACCTCTCTGTACTTCAGTTACTCTGTACAGTGGGTAAAACAACAGAACCGGTCTCCTGAGGTTATAATGAAGATGACTTGGGCTACTGTCTACGTTTAAATGCTTGCCATCATGCCCCAGGCACACAGGAAGTGCTGCATATATAACGTTAGCTATTTTTGTCTCAGAGGCTGCTGTGATCGAGATCTGACATTAACTCTGCTTAATCCTTACCACAGCCACTCACTGTGTGCTGTCAACAAGAGAAGTTAAGCTTACCAAGGATTTGATAAGGACCAAAGTGGGTGTCAGAGGGAGTCTGTGTGGGAGGCTGACGGCTGACCTGGGCCTTGCTCTTTGCATTTGAGGTAGCAACTTGAGGCTAAGGACTGTTCACACACATAGCGACCCCACACGGAGTAAAATCAGGCTCCAAGGTCTAGCTTCAATGGTGTGAGTATGACTGTACCAAAGACTCAACTGTCTGGAAAAAGGAGAAGGAGTCGGCACACCTATCCCCATCTCAGCCACCAGCCACAGCCAGGACTTTGTCTGCCATGCCTCCTGCTAGAGAAACCAAAGCTCAGAGGAGGTATGTAGTGAACCAGCCACGCAGTAGTTAGTCACCATTCAGACCCAGGTCTGGCTGATGGCTAGTAGAGCCAGGTTTTAAGTTTTTGACCCATTTCCTCTCTGGCTCTCCATTCAGTAACAGATAATGCTCAGGTCAAAGGCGATTTGAAGCTGCATGTGTACATATCGAATTACATGTATTTATTTGGTGGCGCACTGGCTCATGGGGGTCAGAGGACAACTTTCAGTAGTTCCCTCTCTGTCCACCATGCGAGTTCTGGCAACTGAACTCAGGTCATCGGCTTGGCCTCGACCTGCCATAAGCCATTTTGCCAAACTGACTACCCTTCTTTTCATGTAGGCTTCAAGGTCATGGAAGGGTATGAAAGTGAACTTCAAGATCATGGAGGAGAAAGAGGCCGGGTCCTCAGCAGTATCCTCACACCCAGGCTGAGCAGGCCGGGCGGTCTCTTTGTTGCCCTTGGGTAGGAGGACCGCTGGTTTTTGTTTCTCTGTCACTGGGGTGGGGTATCCTCGGGAACTGCAGGACAATAAGGAGGGGCTGAGGGTGGAAGCTTACTGCTCCACATCTTCATCTTGTGTAGACCTTGTCACCAGCTGGGTTAAGGAATGGGTACCTTTGCACAATACCTAGACCTTTCCTTCCTTCCTTCCTTCCTTCCTTCCTTCCTTCCTTCCTTCCTTCCTTCCTTCCTTCCTTCCTTCCTTCCTTCCTTCCCTCCCTTCCTTCCTTCCCTTCTTTCCTTTCTCTCCCCCCTCTTCCTTCCTTCCTTCCTCTCTTCCTCTCTTTCTTCCTTCCTCTCTTTCTTCCTTTCTTTCCCTCCCTCACTCCCCCTATGTTTCTCTGTCTCTGTCTCTTCCTGTGAATCCAGGTGGATACTTATAAGGGCATCCATTATACTTTAACCACTGTTTCTGGGAGGTTTATGGCACAGGTGTTTTCCAGAGTCCCTGGCCCATCTTGCTTTCTGAAACAAAAGCCCATGCTGGTGTTTTTTGGTTGGTTTTTTTTTTTTTTAAAACTCTCTCCCCAACTGGGGGTTCCCCTCTCCCTCTAGGCTGGCTAGATTATAAGGCGACACACCATGACAGACCCTGCTGTTCTTCCTTCACTCACAGCCTCCCGTAGCCCACAACCTGTCCTGTCACCTAAATGCAGGTATGGGCAGTTCAACTTAAAACACTCCAGAGACTCCCGTGTCTACAGGATAAAGCCCACAAAGATGTGTAAGAATCTGTGGTGTGCTCCAATTGATGCCTGTGGCCACACTGCCCATCCAATTACCACGTACTCCCAAAGAACTACTATTTTGCAAACATGGCTTAGAGCCCTTTCCTTCCAGTCCTTGACCTATGGGATTCCCTTCTTTAGCCCCCTTTCCTCATCAGCTAGACAGTATGTGTCCACTCACATATCACTCTTCTTGGGGCCAGGGAGATGGCTCAGGAGGTAGTGTTTGCCTTGTAAGCTCAAAGATGTGAGTTTGAGCCACAGACCCCAACACTGAGGAGGCAGAGAAGGGCAGGTGAATGGTGTGTTAACACCTAAGAAACGATAGCCCTAGCTTGTTCTCTGGCCTCCATAGCAAGTACACTCTAATGTCTGTGCACCACTATACATACGTGCATTGGCATGCATGCACGCGCACACACACACACACACACACACACACACACACCACTCTTCCAGGACCTTACTTCTCAACTTCTATAACACAGTATGTTTCAGCCCCGTCTGTCAATGCAACCCCGTGCTTGCCCCTGTTCACACACTTATGTACAATTACCTACCTGTCTCTCTGACCCCGAGATTTTACATTATGAAGTATATTTCACGAACAGAACAACCTGTATGTTCTTTTTAATTACTACAAACATGTTGGGTGGAGGTGGGGTGCTTTCCCGGAACACTAAACCCAAACCAAAGTTATTGCTTCTCTTTTATACAGAAATCACTAGAGCGTGGGGCAGGCCTATAATCCTGGCACTCGGCAGGCAGGACTGCCGTAGGTTCTAGGCTAGCCTGGGCTACAGAATGAGACCTGGTCTCAACACATGGAAAGAAAAACAAACAACCACTCGCCACAGACACCTCGAGGCCTTTGCTTAAAGCAGCTCTTTAAACACACCCTGTTCAAATGTCTGCCTATGGCCGATAACAGCTTCTCTGTAGCTGGGAATTTTATAAAGACTGATTCAAAACATAAATTTAATTCTATGCAGTATGAGTGGGAAGGGAGAAAGGTTGCTACATTTATGGGGACTTGATCGCCAATAACTTTAGACAAAAGAGGAAATATCCAGAACGGAGCATGTCTGGAGAAAAAGTGGAGTATCCAATCGCCTTGGAAAAGTGACCCTGAATCAAGTCTCTCTCAGTCCATCTGACTCTCCTCCCTCCCTCCCTCCCTCCCTCCTTCCTTCTCTCCCCCACCCCCACCCCCAGGTATTGAACCTATGACCTCATGCACTCTAGGCGAGCGCTCAGCCCCCACACAGCTGGAACCAGCTTCTTACTTGAATTGCTGGTGGTCTTTCGTGCTTCTGGTTTTGGCCATGAACCTTTCTGCCAGCTTCTCTAGGTTCCGGGAATATTCTGTCTCAATTTCGGCTTTTTTCCGGAAGAAGTCTTGCAGGTCCTGGAGCAGCTGAACGCGCATCTCCGTCTGCTGTTCGAGGCATCTCTGCTGCTCCACCAGTTGAGCCCGGATCTCTAAGGGGGAGACAAGAAGCCACCTGATGTAAGGCAGGAAGAGCGACTCCTGTCACCCAGGTGGCCCCTACGACGGCCTCTGCTGGAGTCCCGGAGGCGGGTTGGTTTTTAATTTTTATATTGCACCTGTCACACGCGGGCACATGAGCGAGACAGAGCAGGTGTGGGGAGCAGAGTACAATCTGTGGGAGCTGGTTCCATCCCTCCACCATGTATGTCTGAGAGATTGACCTCAGCTCAGCTTGGTGGCAAGCACCTTTACCACTGAGCCATCCCACTGGCCCTTCTTGGCTGTTTAATTTAAAAAAAAAACATCTGCTGGCCTTTTTTTTTTTTCCAATGAGATGAGACCCCAAATATAGCAAATTTGAATAGAAATATGTTTCACACTTGTAATACCACAAACACACATTGAGTCATGAGGGAAAGAAATTACAGCCTTTCAGATAATTCCAGACACCAGGGTGCTGTTGGTATCCAGTGCATTGTAAACTTCGAGTGGTATTTCACGTTAAATAGCCTTCTGAGCTGGAGCAGAAAAGACATGGGCATCATCTCTTCCAGACATCAGAGCTGACACATTCGTTAGTTGGCACACACGGAGACTGACATCTGGCAGTTTTTATTTAGGGCCCACATTCCTCATTTGTAAAACACTTCAGGGTTTATAGGCATGCCGGACCTAAAAATAACTTCTTTCTATATCCAAATAATCCATTCATAACAGGGCAACTCTTGGACTCCAAATTATTATTCTATTCATAACACCAAGGCTGCTCTCTCAGCCTTCACCTTGTACACATTGTTCAAACCAACACCTTTACTGCCACACGTCATCCTGAGACTCCTTTGACCATTTTTATATTTTAGGAACTTGAAGGATATGCGTCTACGGATGCAGGAAGAGCACACAGCAAACATAACAGATGCCCAATTAGTTGTAAGCGGCCATTGCAGAGAAATCTGTGCTTTGGAAAACGAGTTCCCCGAACCACACACCATTGACCGGCTTTTGTGCTAAGGTCTGTGGCTAGCTCCCAAAGACAAGAATAGTATTGCCAGTGGAGAACCTCTCTGTCCTCCTTCCCAGTGTCCACACCTAGGCCCTAAAAGAGGGCAGCAACCTAACTCACTGGAGACGGAGGAATCCCGTCCGAGAGTACTTTCTTCAGTTTTTTGTGGGATCCCTTCTAGACAGAGCTGATGGCGGAGATGCAGGGATTTAATCCTGCTAATTAAACTCATTGACGGTGGGATGGTTATAGTGTGAGGGCAGGAGGCAGGCCAGGAAATGCGCTGATTTTATACTGAATTATAACATTTACTTCTTCACTATTCATGTTAGTATTGTCTTCTCAGTTAGCATGTGGGACCTCCCCAGGACTTGGTCTCCGCTCTGTGAGTCTGACGAATGGAATACTTCCTGCCATCTTTCCATCCATCCAGTGGTTCTGAGCAGTGGTCCTATTCCCCAGCAACAGCTTGGCGGAGAGGCCGAAAGTGCTCTGCCCTGGGGTCTGCCATGCTCTGGGAACTGCTGTGTCGGGGGTGGGGGGTGGGGGTGGGGGCTCAGCAAAGGCAGGGAGGCACACCTCATGTTCTCTCTGGGTTGAGGGATCCTCCCCCTCACCTCTCAGGAGAGTAGTGGTTGCTGGAGAGAAAACACCACCCACAGGCTTTTAACCACAAGGGCGGGCATCTGTTTCCCAGTCAATCAAGTAAGTGGTTTCCAATATAGTATTTTAACCAGTATGGCTGCCAAACGTTTTCTCCTAAAAATACACAGCTATTTTTGTTTCATGAAGAAAAAGAAGAAGAAAAAAATCAAGGAGTATTTTTCATTCAGGAATTCCAGTAAATCTTTGGAGATGAAGAGGTTTTTAGCAAATCCTGCTGTGCTAACAGAAAGTGAATCAATCATATTAGGTCCTCCCCACCTGTCACTTCCTCTCACCTTGGTATCCAATAGGAAATAAAAGTGGCTCTGCTACAGATCTTATCAAAGTTACTCAGCAGTTACATGGGCTTTCGTCAACTGGGTGTAAATAATTAAAACTCCCAGAAATAGCATTAATTCTGGACCGTGGACAGCAAGTCTCTCCCTAGGCACAGATTCCTGGGCAGTCCATTAAGGCCCTTCCCAGCCGCTCTCCTGGGCCAGTCTTGAGGGGGACTGTTACTGTCGGAGTCACAGTTCATTTTAATTTAGCTGAGCACATTGTTATCGCGCTCGTATCACAGGTGAGGCAGAGTCCCAGGCTATGGAGGCACAGCTTTGTTCTCGCTCAGCTTCTTCTGGAGTGGCACACAGACCCTCGAGTGCCAACATCAGTTCACAATGAAGAGAAGATACAGAAGGAGAAGTATGGAAGGGTATGGAACTATAAGGGTATGGAAGATACGATGTCCCAAATAATGAAGGAGATTACAAGACACACAGCTGTACCCAGCATGAAGGAAAACAGCGCCCCACACGGTGGGAGGTATGCTTGCAGATCATATCCCAACTCAACAATAAAATAAACAACAACAACAAAAAAATACAACTTAAAACATGAGCAAAGGACTTTAGATCATCCTCGGCTACATAGCGAATTTGAAGCCAGCCTGGGTTACAGGAGACCCTGTCTCAAAAAGAGAAACTACAGATCTGAAAGCTTACTGTCCGGGACTGCTCTCACGAGAGAGACCATACAATCTGTAGTTCCATTCGTGCCAAGTGTCCAGGATACACTCATGCACAGAGACAGAAGGTAGATGAGTTTTGCTGGGGGGCTGGGAGACTCAGAGGGTCACAGGAAGTGGCTGCGGTTGGGGGAGGTCTTCTTTTGGGGGACAATGAGACGGAGCCATCGGAGTGGTAGATTCATCAGATAGTTGTGAAACTCTCCGAATAAACCTCCAAGTTAGTAAACCGCACACACAACTTATATCTCAAAACCAGCTGTTCCGTTTTTAAAGGACAGACGCATCGCAGTCCTGAGAATTTCGGTTGTTGACACATTTTAAATGACGGTGGCAACAGTGGAGACCGCGTTGCCATCCTTCAGCGCTTTCCTTTTGTACTTCTTGTCAAATTAGACAGGATTTAAAGTGACGTGTACACAAGGTGACCCTTTCCTCACTACTTCCGTTTCTGTCCTGAATTTATCCAAAAGCCGGACAGTGAACATCCTCACCAGCTATCACTTGTATGCTTGCTGTTATCATTCCTAGTAGGGTATGAATGCTTGACCTAACCAAGGACCAGGAAGGATTTATCACCAGGACTCCCCCAGGACTGCAAAACGCAGCAGAAAAATGTAAAAACGTGGTGTCTCTGGACAGGTTCTGCTGGTCATTATATAAAAGTCTAGGCCAGGACCTCCTAAAAAATCATAATGGCTGTTTTAATACAGTCTCAACTATTGTTATTTTAAAGATTTATTTTTAATTATGCATGTGTGTGTGTGTGTGTGTGTGTGTGTGTGTGTGTGTGTGTGTGTGTGTGCGCGTGCCCGTGCATAGGTGTGTGCATGTGGGTGCAGGTACAAATGGAAGCCGGAGGCATTGGACCTCCTGGAGCTAGAGTTACAGGTGGTTGTGAGTCACCCAAAGTAGGTGTTGGGAACTGAACTCAGGTCCTCTGGAAGAGCAGCATGCGTTCTTAACCACCAAGCCACCTCCAGTTTTGGGCTGTTGTTTTGAGTCAGGGTCTCAGTCTACAGCCCTGGGTGGCCTGAAACTCACTACAGAGACCAGGCTGGCTTTGAACTCACTGTCTCTGTCTACACCACCACACCAGGAATCCTGTCACTTTTTAAAAAAATGACTGGATTCATTTCTTTTCCAACTGAGCATCAAACAGAATGGAGAAACATCAATAGTTTAATAAGCACAAGGCACAGGGCTTTTGAACCATTGCAACTGATGGGAGGGGAAAGGAAAAAAAAATAGATAGTCCCTCTAAGTTATAAAGGTCTGCTAACACCAAATTAAATTATATTACCCAGAAATAGAGGAAATGGAGGAGTGTCTTGCTACTGCTTTGACAATGGGAAGTCCTAACTCTTAAAATAAACGTCTATGGCAAATGGTTAAGTGTGACATGGAAATGTTGATGCGCTATTGCTCTATATGTTATTAAGTGTCAAGGGTTCTGGTGTAAACAGATGGACGGGACGGGGGCGGGGCAGGGGGGTACTACCGTCACCTGGCAAATGATAATCCAGTACTAGTTGTGAAGGCACCAAGACCACCTCGGTTATTTCATTTTTCTCATGTGGTCAGGTCAGGTTTCCCTCACACCAGGAGTCTATATTCTGTCACAATGAGTTAGTAACCTTCACGCCAAGGAAATTAGGGATGACCCAGATCACGCACCAGCCTCTTGCCTTCAAGAGTCTTAAAAACCGAGTCAGATTCTCGCCAGCCCTACTGGTTACTCGCGTGCTCATTGCTCATGTGAGTGTTTAGACAACCTAGTAACCGCTGCCTTAATTAAACACCAGTCGTAAAAGTTGTGAGACCAGCTTAAGCTGAAAATTTAGAGCAGAAAGGAAAAATCTATAAGAACAATGAACTGAACAAACAAAAGTCACCTTTTTCTTTTTGGCTTTCCAGAAGGAGGTTTCTCTGTGTTGCTCTGGCTGTCCTGGAACTCGCTCTGTAGACCAGGCTGGCCTCGAACTCACAGAGATCTGCCTGCCTCTGCCTCCTGAGCGCTGGGATTAAAGGCGTGCACCACCATCACCACCCGGCTTCAGCTCACTTTCTTATAGAACCCAGGACCACCTACCTGACCACGGGCGGCATTGCACAGAAGGAGTTGGGCCCTCCCACATGACTCATTACTCAAGAAAATTCCTCACAGACATGCCCATGGACGGAGCAGCAGAATGGGGACGATTCCTCCATTGAGGTCCCTCTTCCCCGGTGACTCTAGTTTGTGTCAAGTCCGTTTGAGAAAAACTAATACGCACACCTGGCAGCTTTTAGACGCTTCACTGAGAAGAGACTAACAAACAACTCTGAGCAAGGAAGATAGAGACTCAGATTTCGTTCCAGAAAATGGCGCACATAAGTAAACAAGTACGGAAGCTGCTAAGTGTCCGACACCTCATGAAATAATTTCCTTTGTAAGCTTATAGCCCTCCATCCAACGATGAATTAGTGGCCAAAATGAACTACCACCAGCAGCAACAAAACAACAAAATAAAGTAATACATATTTAAAAAAAACTACAGGGGAAAAAGGCAGCAGCGGCAACAACCACAAAAATACAGTAATATTAAAAAAAAAAAAACTGCCAGAAAACAAAACAATAGAACTCCTGCACGAATGGACGGTGTTCAAGTTTCCCCCTAAGCCTCCCATTAGCTTAGTTATTTATGAATCATTTCCTTCTGCCTTCTGGTGTAGAACTAATGATTACTGTATTTCCGTTTAATTTCTTACAGAGAATAGAAATTGATTTTCAGTTACATTGTAGAGAAATCCAAGGAGCTGCTCAGCCCACGATGTGGCCATCAGTCACACGGCACATTTTGAAAGATGCCTAGATTCCCAAACCTTTGTTTTGGTGTCGAGAGACAGAGTCTCATGTAGCCCAGGCTGCCTGGCTCCAAAGTCACTAAGAGGCTGGGCTTGAATTCCCGATCTTCAGGCCTTTACCTTGAAAGTGCTGGGATTAAAGATACAGATTCCAAAATCTTAATATGATAGAAGAAAAATATTCCAAAAATTTGTGTATGAGTCTTAAAATTATAAACCAGACATGCCATGTCTTGTAAATATGAAACTGGTTTCGTCCATTTGCCTGTCTTTATACTTTTTCAGGTATTATTAAAGTACTATTAAAAATAAAAGGTAACTACTTAACCCATCAAAATCATCAACATATCATTACCGTCTAAGAGACAGTGTTCCTCTAAGACCTCAGAAAACTGGAGGCTAGCTTTCTCGTGAGTGGATCTAGAGTGCCCACCAAACGAGTGTTTGAAGAGAGTTAGCAGACTTGGTCAGAAGACAAGACTTACGCACGAGGCAAACACAGAACACGAAGGGCCCCACTTAGAAGTGTGGCATCGAAGGAGGAACAATCGCCGCAGAACTGTTTCCTCGACTGTGGAACGGCCACTAGCCTGTCAGCCCCCTTCCACAAGTAGTGCAGGGCTGCCATGGATGAGATAGGAAAATGCTTCCTCACCATATGGAGCGCTTTGTGAGTCAGCTTTCCCACCACTGTGGTGACAAAGGACCCCCAAAGAATGACATCAGAGAAAGGGCCTCTCTGGGCCCACGGTTTCCGAGGTTTCAGTCTGTGTTCTCTGAGCCTGCTGCTGTGGGCTTGGGTTGCGACAGAACATCCCCGTGGAGAGTGTGTTGTGTGGGTACAAAGCTATCCACTTTGCAGTAGTCAGGAAGCAGAGAGCCGGCACAGAAGGGACCAGGGACAAGATATGCTAGGAAAGGCACACTCCCGTGGGACTGCTTTCCTCCAACTCGGTCTTACCTTCTAATATCCCATTCAAGGATGACTTCGGCAGTAGGTTAATGGATGAAGTTAAGACCCTTTTGATCCAGTCAACTCCCAACAGCACCACTAGCTCGGGGACCACGCTCTCAACACATGAGCCTTTTAGGAGAACATTTCATATCCAAACCATAGCAAGCTGGTTATTAAGTGGATAATGCAGAAAGAAAAAGCAAATTGAGAATTGATGGTATGTATCTGGTATGAGCTAAGCTTTCTGAAAAGGGAACATCACTGGGCAAATGGAGACATCATCCATGGTGCCTTCAGAGGGCTTGGTCCTGCGCTGCCTCCAAAAGACAGGTAGGATTGGAAGGTAGTGCAGATTTGAGCAGTGTAGATAAAGTTTTTAAATAGATTCAAAATACTTTTTGAGCCTGGCCTTGGGGTAGGGTTTCAGGGAAGGAAGTCTATAATATGTGGACCATAAGTAACCTTTCAGGTTCCTGCCACAGTGTTTGATTCCCTGTGGTCCTTTTCTGCCTTAGAATTGTATCACTAATAGCTTGAGCAAACTAAGTATTACAACAGATCTCGATGGAGTCAAATTGCTTCGACTCCATGCTGAAAACCAGTCTTCATCTTAGAAGTCCAGAGATGCTTAACATCTTTAGGAACACAGACTTAAGAGAGATCCATCCCTTTTCGGGTCATATGGAAACCTAACATAGCAAAATCTTCCTACAATATATACATCTATGAAAGCAAGCTACATGAAATCGGCAGGCAACAGAGGGGAGAGAGGCCCAACAGGACATCCCACATCACCAAATGAAGCTTCCAGTACCAGGAATGGGTCCCATCTAATTGAAGGCTACTGGTTCTCTGCAAACTGAGGGTAAGGCCATATTGCCGAAGACAACATCTACACAACTCACTGAACATGGAGAAGTCATGCCTATCCCGAGCCTCCTCCCCACCGATTAGTATTCACGGTATAGGAAGGCACTCTGCACACTACCAAAGGAGAAAGGTCAGCACCACCGGCTACAAACCCTTCAATGTGTAAGAGTTATCCACCTGCAAGACATGCTGGTACAATAGTGGTATAAAGAATCTGGGAGGAACCAACCACTATTTGATTGAGTTAACGCCCACCCCATGAGATGGAACTTGTTGTATCCCACACTGCTTGGGCGACCAAGAGCCTGAGACCAGATAGCCCAGGGACCTAGGGGAAAACCAAATGCCACTGCAGAGGAATGTAGCGATGAAATGACTCCAGTGGCATTCTGCTTGCTCAGCTGTCATTAGAGGAGCTGCCTCCTACAGCAGATGGTAACAAATACAGAGACCCACAGCCAGACAGTATGTAGAGACTAAGAGACCTTGGAACACTCAGACCTAAAAGGGATGTCTCCGTCAAATCCCTCCTCTCAGGGCTCAGGGAACTCTGTGGAAGAGGAGGTGGAAAGAGTGTTCAACAGGGCTGCCGCACATAGGAACTAACTCATGGAGACTGAGGCAGAGAGCACAGGGCCTGCGTGGGTCTGCACCAGATGGAGCCCTGGAACTGCAGGAGAAGTGGACATCTGCCCCCACCCCTAACTCAGAAGCGATCTCCAATAGATAACCACTTGGAAATGAAAAAATTAGTTTTCTCCAAGGGAGTCTCATTGGGGAAATGAACCATTCTTAAGGGTGGGTCCCATGCCCAATAGTAAGAGGGTCAACACAAAATGAACTCAGCAGCATCTTTGGAGGTTCTGTGTCTCATAATGTGATACACTCGTGCGCGCGCACACACACACATTATTTTACAGGTCCTTTGTGTATATGTTATGGTTTCTAGTTTGTTTGTTTTTTTTTTTTTTACAGAATTTTGTGTGTGTCTCCGTGTCTACGTGAGTTTCTTGTGTTTTCCCCCTTGGTTCCTTTTCTTCTTCTGACTTGTTTTTGATTTATCATATTTTGTTGTTATTCTTTAGAAGCCTGTTTGCTTTCTAAGGAGAGACAGAAGTAAGCGCGCGCGCATGCGCGCGTGCGTGCGTGTGTGCGTGCGTGCGTGTGTGTGTGTGTGTGTGTGTGTGTGTGTGTGTGTGTGTGTGTGTGTGTGTAGATGGAAGCGGAGGTAGGGAGGAGCTGGGAGGGGGGAGGGGAAACCATACTTGGGCTACACTAGACACTTATGGAAACTGAAATCTATTTTCAATAAATGAAACAATCACAAAAACGGAAAACAAGCGAGTAGCCTCTTTTGGATTAAACAGAGCAAGGAGCTGTGCTCTCTGTACGGTTCATTCTCATGACTACTGACCGGGAAGTCCAGCTTTGGCTTTCTACGGCTTCACCATCTACCCTGATGTGAAGTGGTATCAGCCTAAGCATTACTAAAGATCAATTTTGAATAGCTCTTGAAAGCCAAGTACGTATACTTTGGCCTATTAACATTTTCAGAAAATGCAGAAAAGTGAATTTGCATTTTTTTCAAATGCTGCCCAGGATAAAAGGCAATAAATCCGGGTAATGGATGCCTGCAGTTTAACTACCTCACAGCAAAGGCAGTTGAAGCAACGCAGGGCTCAACGATCCACTGTGGGGCTCTTACTTAGAATGAGGAAGAGGCAGAGTTTCATTAACTTCCTCATAATTAAGCAAGGACACTTACGACCTGATTAGTAGATTGATTTTCATGACCAGAAAAAGGACGTGTGTGGAAACCATTGATCTGTAGAGAATACCAAGATTCCGTTTCCTAATGGCACCCTTCTAAACACTGGTAATAATTCAAGATGGAGTCTTGCGGAGCATGGGCTAAAGTTCACACAGGCTTTCTCTGCGTAGGAATGGAGACCCTTAAAACCAGTTAAGGTCCTCTGTACTGGATTCATTGCACAAGAATGCTTTTCCAAATGAAAGCTGTTTTCCTTATTATAGCAATTAGGATTTTAAAGTGTTGGCTGGAAAACACTTTAAGCTCCCAGGCAAGTTACCATTGACATCCACAAGAAGACAGTTACTGTCTCCTATGATCTGGGTCCTGTGATGTGTTCTTAACAAGCTTATCTCATTTTATTCTGACAGCATCCCATCATGTGGTACCCTCTGTTGCAGGTGACGGAACTGAAGGGTAAGTATCTTTCTTGTTTGAAGTCAGATAATTGACAAGTATCAGAGCTTAGATTTCCATTCAAGTTTATCTCAATGCAAGGTCCATACCACAAAATATGAAGTCCAACAATTACATGTATAATTACAGAAATCAAGCTTACTTGAGTGACTCAGGTATGGGTCTCTAGAGCTTAATCAAAGAGTTCACACATCACATGTTAAGCGCTCAGGTACCAAGTGTCCTTCATCTCCATCACTTAAAGAAAACCAAAAGATCCCCCTAAAATGTGAATTGTTGTCCAAAGCTTAGCTAACTGTCTGAGTTTCCTAACATTTTCTTGAATGTCGTGGCTTCTTATGATACTGTATTTATCTTAGTTTACAATCATAATTTTACTATTGCTATTTTGTTCTACACATACTATGAGGTCTTGAACTGTGTGAACTATAAACTCCTGATGTACAAATAATGTTTCTAAGCTTCCAAGTGGCGCATAGTAGCTGCTCTGATGTGCTGGTCCTAAGAGAGAAAGTCAAAGTGTGTAGTTATGGTTACGCGCTTAGTGACCAGTATTTGCTAATGCATAAACTCCCTTTTCTTCCCCATTTCCAATGCCCTGCTCTGACCAGCCTTCTTCACTGTCTTCTTCCTGGTCCGCAGCTCTATGTTGCTGCCTCTCTAAAGTGTCTTATTTGATCAGCGATGGAAAAATACTCCAGGTAAATCCCTTTCATATGTTTTAAATATCTCTCAAACACAGATCTATTTTGAAAGTCTACCTCAGGGCTAAAGAGATGGCTCACTGGCTACTTTTCCACAGGACTCAGGTTCAATTCCCAGGCTCCACATGGTGGCATACCGCCACCTGTAACTCCAGTCCCAGGGGAATCTGATTTTCTCTTCTGGCCTCCCTGCGGTACACAGACATACACTCGTCACATAAAAATAAATACATTTTTTAAAAAAACCAAACAAACAGAAAAAGTCTACCTCTACCATAAGAGAATACCATAAACTGGAAAAGGAACAATTGGAAGATTAATAATTTCGTTTAGTTTTCTTTAGACCCTGGTTAGAGACTTTAGATTGTACCGATAGCTGTATTTCTTAGGCTGATTTAATTGCAGCTCAATAAAACATTTCCAACAACCTCCCAGACTGCGTGAAGTACCTGGGTTCCGGGATCAAGGAGCTGGTGAAGCAAAATGAGAGACAGTCTAATGGCTTTGTAACTCCTCAGCATCCACTTGAACAACTTGGAGCCGCCGCTCTTGATAATGTACAGCTTCCGAGCCGGAGGCTACAAAGGCCTCACATGGATGACAATGATTTGGTCATATAGTTTTATATATTCCCTCAGGCACACATACACACCGTAGTCATGCTCCAACACACACTTTTAAACAATGTTAAAGATATTTTTTTTTCAAGGCTTTTCCAGGCAGTCAGCCAAAGTTGAAGAGAAACCCTTCATTCTCTCCCAGAAATGATGCAGGTTTGCCCCTAACCCACAGGATGCTCACATTTTCCAGAAGGCTCTGGAATGGACGGCAGCCCAGGAGCTGGGATATGGTTTATGGTGGTGGGAGCGGGCAAAGCTCACTGGCTCAGTTCTACTTGGAAATGCTTTGACTATTCACCTTAGTCATGAGACCCCTGCTCCGGGGCTTATGCCAAAGATGTAAGGTCTAAGGGGATGTCCAAACTTCATGTTCCAAGTGTCGCCCTTTTACAGAGGAGACCAAGGGGAGGACAGTGATTGCTGTGCAGAGCTGGGAAAAGTCCCGGGGTAACAGAAGGTGGTGGAACCATTGCTAAGTCAACTGAGTTACAGGAGAAATATAAAAATATTGGAACTGAACTTGTTCGAGGTGTTGCCGAGAACACAAACGGAGAGGCTGGGATTGGCACCACCACTCCTAGTGTCCCGCACTCTCTGGTGTCAAGGGTGGCATTCAATGCTAATCCTGTGGAAATCTGGAGAGCTGTGAGGTTGGCCTTTGATGCTGTTCTTACTGAACTTAAGAAGGGTCTAGGCTGGGATGACCCCTAAAGAAATTGTATAGGTTGCTGAGCGGTGGTGGCACACGCCTTTAATCCCAGCACTCGGGAGGCAGAGGCAGGCGGATCTCTGTGAGTTCGAGTCCAGTCTGGACTACCAAGTGAGTTCTAGGAAAGGCACAAAACTACACAGAGAAATCCTGTCTTGAAAAACCAAAAAAAATAAAAATAAAAAATAAAATAAAAAATAAATTGTATAGGTGGCTGTAATTTCTTCAAATGGAGACAAAAAAATTAAAAACATCACTTCTGATGCAATGAAAAAGTTTGGAAGAAAGGATAAAAAAAAAACACCGAATGGTGAATTAGAAATCGTTGAAGTCACAAAGTTTGATCAGGGATACAGTTTCCCCATGCTTTATTAACACAGAAAAAGGTAAAAATGTGAATTACAGGATACCTGTATGGTGCTGAGCTAAAAGAACATTCCTAATGCCCCATCCACGGTGCCAGCTTTTGAAATTGCCGTTGTCACTGAAAACGGTTGTAGAGACATTCCAAGTTCACTGGTTTTTGAAAAGGCTAAAATTTATTTATTTATTTATTTTAGTTGTAGCAGTTAAGTTCCAGCATTTAAGGACAGGACAGAGGAGACATGGCTATTGTTACTGGTGGTACAGTGTTTGGAAAAGAAAGATGAACTTACATCTTAAATGCATTCAGACTCATGTCTTAGGAAAAACTAGAGCGGTCACTGTCACCAACAATGTCACTTTTTTTTTTTTTTTTTTTTTTAAAGGAAAAGGAGACACAGTTCAAGCGGAAAGAAGTATTCAAGGAATCAGTGAGCAGTTAGATGTCACAACTCGTGAATATGAACAAGGAAACCGGGCTGAAGGGCTGGCTCCTCCCGATGACAGAGCTGGGCCCAAGGCTGGAGGGACAAGTCTTGTCCTGGTGAGTAGGGAAGCGTTGGAGGCCCTCCATGCTAAGTTTAACTGCTGAAGAAGACGTTCTAGGAGGGAGATTCAGTCTGCTTCCAGCCTCAGCCACATTCAAGTCTGCTAATGAAGGGTGGTGGGGAGGTATAGAAATCATTAAAAGATCAATCAAAAGGATGTGGGTATTGAAGGGCCTTTGATAACAGAGGACATTCTGCAAAGCTCCCCAGAAGTTGGTTATGATGCTGCGGCTTCGAGACTTAGTGACCGTGGTGGGAATGGGAATCACGGACCCCAAATGGGTTGTAAGAACTGCTTTGCTGGATGCTGCTATGGCAGCCTCTCTGTTAACCACCGCAGAAGTTGAAGTCACAGAAATTCCTGAAGAAGAGAAGGACCCTGGGATGGGCATACTGGGTGGGGTAGAAGGGAGTATGGGACGGGGCACACTCCTGTCCCTTAAATGTTGCTTTGGCATTAGCAGTGAACTGACAGGATGCTCAAGGTTGGGTTCCTCATTCAAGCTTCAGAGGAGTCCACTGAAGGGAAAGCTGCCTGATGCTTAAGAAAACCCCTGTGGCATCAGCTGTATATACATGTATATACATGACAGTATATAGTGGTTTACTTTCTAATAAAGACATCTGTGCACTTGTGATATCGGAAGACCATGTATCAGCATCCTGCTCCCAACTTAAGTCACTGAGGAATTCCTACTCCCATTCTGTCACCATCAAGACGTAGTGCCTGCTGTCACCAGCCTTTCTGAGAAGAGTGAAGACAAACTGCACACAGCTATGTGTCAACCTTCACATCACAAAAATTTGCTTGTTAAAGATGTTGTAGGCCCTGGCAAAAACTGAACATCACCTATCTTTGTTAGAATAGTCTGTTCACTCTTTTATCTCTACAAAGTACCAGAGCAGAAAACTCATCTTTAGAGATAAGAAAACTCAATGACAAGTGTACTTATGGCTCTTCATGGATGCCTAGCTTTTCCACAAATAACAGGAAGACAGATTCCATTCAATAATGGTCACTGAGCAATGTCTACTTAACACGGAATGGCCAAAGGTAAAAATACTTGTGCTGCTCCGGTGACATCACTGAGTACCTCCAGGTTCAGGGTTCTGGAGACATAAAGAGAAAACCCTGCCTTGGGGCCTTTGGACTAGTCACTGGTCTGCAGCTGGGAGACGCGCTACTGTGGTTTCTCTAACTTGCATTTTAGTGTAATAAATGCAATGAGCCCTGTGAAGGAGCAGGAGAGGAGAATGCATAAGAAGGCTCCGACTTCGCCCCTAGCTGAAAAGCTGCCATTTTCCAAGGTGGGGCTGCTTTAGGAAGGATCTTCTGGGCAAAGGTCGGGGCGGAGTGAAGTTGTTACGACACGATGACATTTGGCTCTGGATTGGACGGTGGCAACTCAGGCTGGTGTCACGGTTAATTTAATTGTCAACGTGATTACGTCGAGATACCCTAGTGAGTAGGAAAGTGTACCCCTGGGTGAGTCTGTGAAGCTCTCCCCAAAGATGCTTTGGTCCCGAGAGCTCTGACCTAAGGAGCAGATTCACTCCTTGATGGATTCATAATATGATGTCCTTACTGGGACTTGGCCACAGGGAAGAAGTGGAGCCTCATTGGAGGAAGTACATCACGGGAATGTGTCCTACATCTTCCCCTGGCTTCTTTCTGTACCCATTTCTCTGCTCCCCAGTGCCATGATATAAACTATTCTACCCCACCAGGCCCTCCCACCGTGATGATTGACAGCTCTGAAATTGCCAGTTGAATAAACCTTACTGGTCTAGGTTGTGTCTTTCAGACACATGGTCACTGTATCAACAAAGCTAACTAGTAGAGCAGGCTGGTCCACAGATAAAGGGATTCAAGAGCAAATGCCGTAGCATGATGCGGAATGGTATCCTACTTAGCGCTTCATTCACTAGTTACAGGGAATGCCTCGACTTACTTATTTAATGATTTGGAAGCAAAGGCTGATTATTCACAGTTAGACATGAAAGCTATAAAATATGTTCTAACTAATGAAATTATAACTAATTAGTTCTAACTTATCTACAAAAATGAAATGACACTTCCTGCCAAATTATGGACAACAAAATGCTTTTTCTTTTAAATTATTTCTTTTTCCTTTCTTTTCCATTTATCGGACAACAGATTCTTAACACTGTGTTACACTTATTTAGAAGAGAAAGAGCAGTGCGAATGAAATGTGCTTATCAGAAAACTGAGGATACAGAGTGAAAGAATTTATAAGTACTACAATGTCATAAAAATTGGCTTCACACATTGGAACAGGAGACAGCTTCCTGAACTGAACACCAAAAGTTAATAAATGGGACCTCATGCAACTGAAATGCTTCTGTAAGGCAAGGGACACTGTCAATAGGACAAAACAGCAGCCTACAGAATGGGAGAAGTTCTTCACCAACCCCACCACTGATAGAAGGCTAGTATCCAAAATACATAAAGAACTCAAGAAACTAGAAATCAACAAATCAAATAATCCAATTAAATGGGGCATAGATCTAAACAGAGAATTCTCAACAGAAGAATCTCAAATGGCTGAGAAACACTTAAGGAGATGTTTAACATCCTTAGCCATCAGGGAAATGCAAATCAAAACGACTCTGAGATTCCATCTTACACCTGTCAGAATGGCTAAGATCAAAAACACAAGTGACAGCTCATGCTGGAGAGGATGCGGAGCAACTCCTCCACTGTTGGTGGGAGTGCAAACTTGTACAGCACTTTGGAAGTCAGTGTGGCGGTTTCTCAGAAAACTGGTAATCAGTCTACCTCAAGACTCAGCTATGCTTGGGCATACACCCAAGGAATGCTCAATCATACCACAAGGATACATGCTTAACTATTATGTGAATAGCAGCTTTATTTGCAATAGCCAGAACCTGGAAACAACCTAGATGTCCCTCGACCAAGAAATGGATAAAGAGTATGTGGTACATTTACACACTGGAGTATTACTCAGCTGTTAAAAACAAAGACACAAAGAAATTTGAAGGCAAATAGATGGAACTAGAAAAAAAATCATCCTGAGTGAGGTAACCCAGACTCAGAAAGACAAACAGGGTGTCTACTCAGTCATAAGTGGATATTAGCGGTAAAATAAAGGATAACGATAATCCACAAACCCAGAGAGACTAGGTAACAAGGAGGGCTTATGGGGGGACACCCAGATCTCCCTAGGAAGGGGAAATAGATATTTCAGTGAGTGGACGGAGGACAGGGTGGGGATGGGAACATAAGTAATCAGGTTGGGGGCGGGGCACAGGAGGAGAGTGCTGAGGGAGACTGCTGGGGGTGCATTTTGGGGACAGGTGGAAGCCTGGTGCAGGGGACCCTCCCAATCGTCTACAGGGAGAACCCCAGCTTAGACTCCTAGCAGCAGAGGATAAGTAGCCCAAACTGGCCATCTCCTGGGACCAGGTTGGTGCCTGACCCAATTGTCATCAGAGAGGCATCATCCAGTAACTGATGGAAACAGATGCAGCCGAACATTAGGCGGAGTTTGGGAATCCTGTGGAGGAGGAGAAAGGAGTGTAGAAGTCAGAGGGGTCAAGGACACCACGGGAAGGATCACACAATCCACTAACCTGGGCTTATAGGGGCTTGCAGAAACTGAACCAACAACCAGGGAGCCAGCATGGGACTGACCTAGACACTCCGCATATACGTTACAGTTGTGTAGCTTGGTCCTCTTATGGGACTCCTAACAGCAGGAACAGGGGCTGACTCCAACTCTTTCACTGACTTTCAGGACCCTACTCCTCATACTGGGTCGCCTTGCCCAGCCTCAATCATGGGGAGGTGCTTAGTCTTACTGCAACTTGATCTGCCATGTTTTGTTGATACTCATGAAAGACCTGCCCTCATCTGGACAGAAGAAGAGAGGAATGGCGGATTAAAGGGGGGAGGGAGGGGGGACTGGGAAGGAAGGATGTGGGGGAGGCTATGGCCGGAATGCAAATAGATGAATAAAAAAATTGGTTTCTGTTTCAATATAGTTACATTTCAAATTTGAATTAAAATGGCTTAAATTAAAAATGATATTAAATAGCTACCTGGTACCTTTGCTACTTATTTACGATCTATTCAATTTAAGATTTACTTTTTTACATGTGCGCGCGCGCACACACACACACACACACACACACACACACACCCCTGTTCTTTTTTGACACAAGGGCTCTTGGGTGTGGCCCAGGCCAACCTCAAACTCAGGATCTTCCTGCCTCAGCTGGGTTGTAAATACAGGTCTGCACTACCATGTTCAGCCAGTGCTGGGCTTTGAAAAGGCCTATGTCCTACAAGATGTAAATCCACCGAACCATTAAATCTTTGCCACCAAACAGCATTCCAAAAAAACACGACGTTAATTTCAGCCTTTGTCTAATCTTACACATGAACTTCTTTGTAAACCCTTGGAGTCAAATACATTAATGCTATGGCCCCTCCATACCTACTCTTTTACACAGCTCCTCTTACCTGGAAGGGACTCGTTGATAAAACCCACGGCTCAGATGCACAGACAGCTGAACGGACTACTCCAGACAGAACATTCCAGAGCTAAACCCCAAATACCAGCCCGCTCTCATCACCGCTCCCCCAGCTACTCCCTCAGCACAACATTTTCGTTTCCCCTCTCTTCACTGGCTCTCCGCCCGTGCACTCCACTCTGTTAAGGTCCCCGTGTTGTGGGTGAGAGGTGGAAGACGTGACAGGAAGAAACGGGGAGACAGCGTGCCCGCAGACTGGAGAAAGGACAAACGGAAATCAGGAAAAGAGAATGAGAAAGCCAAGGAGGAAAGAGCGCCGGAGAGCTGGAGAATGTAGAAAGGTCATTTGAGGAGGAAAGGGGTGGGTTAAAAAAGGAAACCCACACAGGTGATGGAGGTGTGGCAAAGGCACCACATCAGACCTGGCTGCCTGAGGGACTACTTGTGGGGGCTTCAGTCTGCCCATGCGTTGACCTAATTCCAGGTTTTAGACTTCAGTCCTGGGCCAGTGTGGGAATGAGATGTCAAGGTCACACGTAGAAGCTGCTTGGTTATAAGATGCCCCTGGCCCTACTACTTTCAACCCCTTTAATAATCGAGTTTATAAGTAACATTGATCAAGTTGCAGCTTCAATTTCAATACAATTTGCCCTAAGAGGCGTCCATGATCTTCCAAGGCCGAGCCCTAAATCGACGGCGCCTGTAGGACCAAACAGGAATTCTTTGTATTCATCTTCTGTTCGTGACTGTGAATTCAACTTCCCTGGCTTCTGACTAGTCTTGGCACCCCAGAGGCAGAGTGGAAGACAGTCAAATACAGGTAGAGTCCAACAGGATGCTTCATGCCCTCTTCTTTTACTACGAACGGGCCCAATTCAGTAACACCAAGCGCTCTGCACATCAGCCCACAGTATGGAGTTGTGTTTTTTTTTTTCCCCTTTGAAGTTTAGATGTTTCTGGCAGGAACCCACACTCCTCACAGGCGCGGCTGATGTTCTCTTGGCTGCCAGCATTCAGAAGGCTGTCTGAATGGATGGCGTGGCGCCTGCTGCCCACCCCCACTGGATGCTTCCAACAGCTCAGGTGCCAAGTAACCATGAGCTGAGCTGAGCTGAGCGAGCGAGTGAGCAGTCTGCGGGGCACTTCAAGCCCTGTCCCCAAGACCAGGGCTCTCTGGATGCCAGCAGAGCAGCACATGATGAATGCATTCTTCTTCTTTGCTGTGGTTACTCAGTGGGATGGTCCCGAAGGCGGAAGGCGCTGCCCAGACCCAACGAAATCATTCACACGGCGTAGTGATTCCCCTTGTGGGACGGAACTAATAGTTACTAGTTGTCTCAGACCTGCTTGTGAGCATTACAGATAAAACCAGGGTCACAGACTCGGCCCTCTTCGGAGGCCAGATGCTTTGGAGATGAGAGAAACAGGCAGGGTACGAAATCACAAGGGACAGGAATGACTGTGATTTAGTTGGGGGACGTGCCTCATCCAGCCTCCAAGCTCTAGGTGACAGCTGGTATGTAAAGGGCTTCGTGCAGTCACGTCAGAGGTTTTTTTTGTTTGTCTGTCTGTTTTATTTTTTGTTACTTTTAATGAGAATCCACAAGTCTGGAATTTAGGTCGTCTATTACTTTCTGACTTTTAAGTAAACTTATTTGTAACTTAGAGGGACTTAACTTACCTAAAACTTTTCACACTGGTTCCCCTGCACTTAAGACACTCCAAAAGTCTCTACTCAGGCATTTGCTCTCCCTGGTTTGGCTGAAATCCGGATGATGGCTTGAGGGCCTCTTACTGTAACTACTACTTTAAATATATACCGTTGATGCTAACCCCGTATTGGTACAAACCTATTAACCATCATCACTAACGGAGGCCCCGAGAACATCTGTGGTTCTGGTTAACTTTTCAGTCCTCCCTCTAACACCTGTGGTTCTGGTTTTCAGTCCTCCCTCTCTGGATGGAAGTGAGAAACAGAAGAATCACAGAGCTTCACATTGACAATTCTTGGACATCTATGGGTCCTAGCTTCTGCCTAGCGGTCAAATTCTCCCGTATCTATACCTGCTTGGAATTCTCCATAGCTCATAGCAACCATCTCTGCCCCACCAGGCAGCTCCTGTCTAGAAAAGTCTCCTGTACTAAAACAAATGCCCATCCACTAGCTCAACAGGACTCACGCTACTTTTTTTTTTTTTTTTTAATGTAAAGATGCACAAGCTACGGCACTGCCCTCCTCCAAGAGCTCAGGGGAAGGATGAAGCGATTATTACATTGGACACCAGACTTCTCAAAGACTATTTTGCGTGTACTCAAGATATGGGACAGGGCTAGTGAAATGGCTTGGTGGATAAAGGAGCTTGGCCTCCAAGCCTGATGATCTGGATTCAATCCCTGGGCCCCACATGGTAGAAGGAGAGAACCACCCCTCCCAAGTTGTTCTCTGACCTCCACATGTGTGTGCACACATGGTATATATATATATATATATATATATATATATATATATATATATATATATGACAAAGCTAGCCAACTAGGAAAAGACTAGAACATACGACATCCCTTGAGAAGAAAACGTGCAAGTTCTTACTAGAACAGAAAGGTTGATGGCTTACGGAAGTTATGAGTATGCACGTATGAAACCTCCTCCAGACTGAACCTGACACCCCTAGCCTGAGAATGGAAGCCGGTAAGGAAGGCTGCCGTCACACTCCTTACCCACAACACAGAGGCCGGCTGACTCACCCCGTCTTTAGAACTGCACTCCAGTAACACCGACTACGGTCCCTTGACAAGCTTCTCCCTGGTTGACGCCTGCACACCTTCTTCTCTTAGGCCGTCTACCTCAAGTCAA
This sequence comes from Peromyscus californicus insignis, assembly GCF_007827085.1. Lineage (NCBI taxonomy): Eukaryota > Metazoa > Chordata > Mammalia > Rodentia > Cricetidae > Peromyscus > Peromyscus californicus. Next base: position 38,806,478 of record NW_026294535.1, read on the forward strand.
AATGAGCACAAAGATCATCAAAATTATCCCCATTTTTTCTCACGCTCCCAAGTCACCTCATTAAAAGAGACCCTAGAAGTAAACTCTGGACGTGGGCAGTGGTTTAGATTTATGTGGCGGCTCACAGCTGAGGAAATCTAGTGCATCACGAATGTGCTCACAATTCTGTGAAGGCCTTTGTTTCCCCAGATGAGCACAAGTGAAGATTCCTCTTACCATAATTGGGATTTTCCTTTGAAAGCACAAGTTTAAAATTCCGAGTCCCACCTTGAGTAATTTAGATAATAACTAATTAAAATGTAATTGAAAACAATCTCATTAAGCTGCTATGAGGATTAAACTGTGCAGTGCATATGAAAAGTTCAAATGCAGAGTGTCACAGGAAAATGTTCAGTAAGGGAACACGTTGTTATTAACACCACATTATTATGTCTCTTAGTCCTCAGGCAGCTTCATATATCTCCCAAGGATCCATACTTCTTTGAGTTCTAAAGCATGATCCCAATTTCATTTTGGAATGGTGCTCACATCTATTAAAATGCACTTTTATCTTTCCACCATTCATTTGAACACGCTCATCTGAAAAGACACAACTGTTCACATGGTCTTGTTACCGGCTGTGATTTAATAAACACATGGCTCTCTTAACTTAAGAATAATCTTATACTGCAGAATCAAAGGGGGCAAACACAAAAAGCAGACAAATACATTAAAAACAGAAAATCACCTTGAAAAAGTACCATTTGGTTTTCTGTCACTTCCTAGAGATTTTAACCTTCCTTTCCCATTTCTTTTGTGCACTGGGGGTTAAACCCAGGCAGGCCCTTGCAAATGCTAGCCAAGTTCTCCACCTCAACCTCATTTCGTTCCAGATATTTATCTAGCTGGGCATGGTGGCATGGCCTGTAATCCTAACATTCCAGAGGCAGAGGCAGGAGGTCTGATTCAAGTTCAAGGTCACCTTGGCCTACACAGTAAGCTCTAGGCTAGCCAAGGGGTCACTGTAATACTCTACCTCAAACAAAACAAAACAATAGCAAACAAAAAACCAAAAACCACATAAATGCACACTAACTAATTAACTAAATAAATGAATCTTTAAAAAAAAAATCGAACCAAATGTTTTTCTAACGTGCAAAGCCCCAGTGAGATCCCATCCATAAGAGTTTCTAGCACCTACTAACTTACTCATATACCATGTTCTCGTGTGGAAGACCTGATGCCACTGAGCTATACTGGTAACATTTCCCCAACACCAGCATCACCATCACTGGTTCCCCCCTAAGGATTTCACTCTCAAGCTTCAACAGTCCCCAATATACAGGTCAACAGCTCTACATCACGGATGAGGAATGCTTTAACAAGTGGACAAAGGCCACAGGACATTAAGAGACAGAAGTCCCTTTCAGTCCATTTCTGCATGGCTCCGAAGCTGATTATTTTATCCCTAAATCGGCTGAAAGCTAGCAAGATGACACATTCCGAATCTAAAAACAGTTTCAAGGCCTCAATTGAGCCGGTTCCTTGTTTTAGGAGTGAAGTAATATGACTCTCATACAGCAGGGTACAGACTCAGGGTCACATGCTGGACAGAGGTAGAGTTGAGCCTCAAACACAGCAAGATAGATGAGAACATTATCATTTTAATATAGCATTAGCCCTCTGCTAGGAACTGTTAACATTTCAAGTCTACTGGGGGTCAAGTTAAAATACACATGCCCACAAGCTACCCACAAGGAACCACTGGTGAGCTATTTCAGGAGCACAGGGTAAAGAGGAGACCTTGATGTGAGCAGGGACTCAGGCCTCAATGTACACCACAGGGTAGAGGCTTCTGAAGGCCCATCTCTCAGGCTATGTATGGGAAAGGACACACTGGAGAGCAAGAGCTCTCTACATGCAATTCCCAGAATTGTCACTAAGCACCTGAGTGAGTCAGGGTAAGTACCGAGTCCCTAAGGAACTCAAAGTCCCTTCGTCCTTCAAACAGGCATAATAAAATATCCACATGGTAGGACCACGGAAAGGAGTGTGTGAAGGATGAACATGGATGCACACGGGAGATTTACATTTTCATTCAAAGTGATAGCCACAGCAGCGTGTCTCACTGCACGCTGAACGTCGGTGAGTACAAACAGGCCGGGCACCATCCTACGCTGCAAGAACTCATTCAACCTCTCACGGCTCTTCCGAGGTAGGCGAGGACTTTATTATCTTGTTTCACAGCTCAGTAAACTGAGGCAAGGGCAGGCTGAGAACTTCCCTGTGGTCACCGGATGAGCAGGTGAAGCTGGCTTCCGAGGTCAGGCATGGTAAAGCCAGTGGATGGTTTTGTTTGTTTTTCTCTTTTCCCAGCCCCCCCCCCCGCTTCCCCCAACAGGAAACCGAGGTTTCCACAACCCTTAGCTTCCTATTTTTTCAATTCTGATAACATCTGTACCGTCCCTGCAGGGACAAATTAATACCAAGTCTCAGTCTATTCCCTCAGCAACTTCTGCTATGAAACAAAACAGGAAAATAACCTTGGAGCTATTCTCACAAACCTGTTGGCGAGGGAAAAA